>NC_142989.1:12247500-12286983 GCF_061535395.1 Colias eurytheme
ATTAATTTTTTCACATATCGCCATAGGTTTTAGTTTTCTTCAATTATTTATCAATAAAATAATGGAAAAAATCTCCATTGAATTGATTAAAAGCAATAATCTGGCTGTTTTGTTAAAATTTTTGTGGTTAAGTCTTCACCCAAGTAAAACTTCTGCGAATTAAACGGAAATTTCGAATTTATTGTCAATAATGTTTATAATGGTACTAGGTAAATGTATGAAATAAAAAGACGTGTGGCACTCGGGGACTGCCGCGGTAAAGCTATTGCATGCTATGCCTTCAAGCCACACCTCCGCGCCCGTCAGAGTGGGGAGCGTGAGGTTTTTCGTTACGCAATTTCTGGATTCGGTCCCCGCGCTCAAGGCCCGCGATAGAAGCTATGCAATAGCTTAATAAACTCTAGAGTTAGTAACATTGCTCACTTTAGATCGAATACTTAAAGAAATCGGTATAAATATTATCTTAGCAACGTGGGAAAAGATTTTACGTTCTCACCAACCACTTAAGGAAGTTTGTATTCCTTGTACGCTTTGTGATAACAGTAACATTCCCTGGCCATTGGTAAGAATATTGTAGTGCGGGGCTTCAGCGTTGTGCGGGCAGGCGGCTGGCGAGGGGCGCGGTGCGCGGTGGCGCGGAGGGCGGGGGCACCAATGGCGGGCGGCGACGAGCGGCGCGCGGCAGTCGCTCTCCAGCGAGCGTCGCGACCGCATCGTTACATCACACCGCTCCGCGCCGCGCCGTTATCATGAACTGACACGCGACATCGCTGACATCAACCCGTCTATTCCTCTCGACTCTCCTGGATACTTCAGTGAATTGTGACTTAGTGAAATAATATGTAATTATGGTGTCATTATTATCTTATTACTTTGAGTTCTGGAAAAATATGAAATTCGAAATATGGAGATTTCGGAACCTTATTCAAAATACACTGGCAAAACACCGCATGGAGGAGCAACATATTATACTTTTAACATAATAATATGATAACTACCATGGTTTTATAATCTACCGCCTATTTTGAATATATCGCATGCTAATGCCACTGTCCTATAATCTTATAGATTTAAAAATGTTTTGAAAACGAGCTCTACATATCTTAACTACGATAATATTATTTTAGATACATAGGTAATTAAAGAGCTTGTATATTTTACATGGTTTATATTGTAGCACAACAAATATTACATTACTATAATTATTATCGCTATATTGATGCTATTTGCATACGATAATTCACCTAACCAATTGACCATACGATAAATAATAATAGTTAAAAAAAACTAAAAAACACGCTTTTTATAGAAAACCGAACTAAAAAATAGAAAATTTTATCAAATTAGTGTATTGTCATCGGTCCTCAATAAATCTACAAAGTTTGAACGAAATCTGGCCGTTTAAAGTGGGTCAAAATCGCGCCCAAAGAAGTCGGTTACAAACAAACAAACATACAGGTGAAGCTAATATAAAGCGTGTAAAAAACTAATTTTCTCAGTTATAAATTGTAATAGGTACCAACTTCATTTACTTTTTATAACAAAATAAGCAAAACCCCTATAGAAAGTCTTGTTTCTAAATTAAAATATTGTCATGGATCGTATCAATTTAATATCAGCATAACTTTCCATGGAAACTATGCATGATGTAATATGTTATAGGTGCCTGCAAAACTTTTGATTCAAAATATTCCAAACCTTAATATACGCAGGCTTGTTGGTTTATAAACTTCATTGCACTTATTAAATTCATCACACCCTGGCTTACGGCAAGCATTTATTTTCTTTTTTGATATTGCGTGCAATTAATACCTATAGGTATATTTAAAAACTTGTGTGCCAAGCACACGTGTCAGAAGGAAAACTTCGTTGGCAAGATTGAAAGATACCAAAATCGTCGCCTTAACAACGATTCGATAATATATTATTAATTATTTGTTATAATATTATAGTGACAAAATCAAGATTAGAAGTGAAAAGTGACTGATTAAAATATATTATCAATTTAAAGTTCTGCAATAACTTATTAAACCGTAGAGAGACCTATGATATATAAAAAAGCTAGATACGTTACCCGCTCTCTATTTTGGCAAGAAAAAACTCAGCTAAGTGCCCGAGTTTCACTTAGTCACTCACCATTCAGCGTCGTGGCTGGACGTTCTTTTTATATTTTAATCGGCAGTTGTTATTACGAAGTACATGAGTGAGACATGTATTTTGTCTCGTGCGTGAGAGTGAAAGAGAGAACAACTGTATTGGTGATAATGCGTTAGTAAGTAGGTATGTATTAATTACGCCGTTTTTTAGTGCAACGATGTTGGCGTATGCCGCGTCTACTAGTATAATAGGTCATTGAGAGAGACGTGAAATTTCGCTCAACATGCTATTAGGATTAATTTTCATCGATAGTTAATTATGTATACAGTTTTCATAAAACAGAAAATCGCTGCCAATGCCCAAGTCGTCTAAACACTGCAAAAGTTTCCAGACTAGCGTTTCTCAGAGTGATGGGCGAGCGGCCGAGAGCCCTTCACGCCGAGGGCACTACCTCACATCTGTGACATGCCCTGGCAAATCTCGTTTTTCCATACTTTGTTTACGACATCGACAAACATAATAATTATACCATACACTGACAAAACTGAGATAGTAGAGAAAACTTTTTTAACAAGAGAAAATTCTTTATTGAAGTTAAACTTCTTTTGGCGCGTTGAGAGTAAAATTTCAACATCGCGTCATGGCAATACCGTCCCGTATAGGGGTTAGGCGGCGATTTTGGAATCTTTGAATCTTGCCAAAGAAAGTTTCACTTCTGACACGTGTGCTCGTCACACACGCTCTTTTTTATTTTTTTCATTATCACGGAATTTTTCAACATGTAGAAAGAAAGAAAAAAATATAATCTGTACCAGAAAAATGTTCGCCAATTTATAAGAACATTTAACTCGGAACAAGTTTCCGACACGACAGCGTAGTTAACGTAATTACTTGAACACGTGCAGTTGCGACTTCAAATGAATACTTGAAAAACTACATTTATCCTGGAATTACTAAATCTCACCGTGTAAAATGAATGTTATGTCAGGCTTCAACCCGCTTCAATGTAACGTTAATCTTAATTTAGTTTTATTTTATAGAATAATAATTCTAAAGTTTTAAACATGTTTCTACTATTGCCAACTAAGCATTTCTTCTCTGTTACGTGCCGCAACAGACGATATATTGTACAATCAGAGTTCCCCGCAGCCACCCGCAGTCTCTTTGATAGTGATTATCTCTAAAATGGCTTACAATTTAGCCAGAGATTCATTTATATTATATACTTGTTAACTGAACCCGCGATTCCATTCGTGGTATCGTACCATGAATATGGGCTATAAAGGTTACAAAGTAGGTATGACCTGACAAGCAATGACCCAAACACATTCGATCAGCTGCGTGTGGCGGACAGAATAGAAAACATCCATCCATCCTTACAAGGTTTCACATATTTTCTCATATTAGTAGGATAGAATAAATAATTAAGGTGTAGGATAATCGTTGACAAAATTTGTAAAGTAAATTAATTAAAACTTGGTGTGAGTGAAAGCGTTTTGGTTTAGTCGAGAAGGCAAATAAATTGATATTATGTAACTAATCTATTAAAGATTACAACTTTTTAAAATAACAGTAAAAAATATTGCAACGTTAAGTGTAAGCGAATCATTTAAAATCTTACACTATGACTTGAAATGTAAAGAAAGACGCTGGCAAAATAGGGATGTCGGAGAATTGAAATTCCTTAATAAATAGATAGGTACTGTTGCACTTATAATATTATGATGCATGCAGTGCACACTGCCACTAATGTAACAGTTACACACGGTTATAAAGCACGACCCATTTCGTTGTGACGGCTCTACAAATCTGCAATAGCTGCGAGAATATACGAGCAGACCGACCTTACACTTAACACGACGACAAGTTACACACAGCGATAGATTGATGATTTCCCAAAAATTAAAAACACAGTAACTTTATTACAATATGTTGATTTATACTAATAGTGTAGGTAAAGCAATTTCTGGCACAAATCTCTTTTATCGAATAACCAAATAATTAAATAGTGAAAATAATGATTATCTAAATAATTTAAATTTAACGTGATGATTATAATCCTACGTTCCGCACATGCAGAAAAATTAAAGTTAACTCTGAAGTCTTCTCAGGCTATGTGCTCTCTCCCATCCAGTTCATCATGCACATAAAGTGAGGTCCTGTATCCCCTAGTGGGGTAAGCGGCAGATGTATTATGCATACATCTGTTACACTGATCGATTTTCTTTAGGGACAAGCAGGTGATCAGCCTTCTCCAGCGGGAATCGAACCCCTCGGTACTACGCTCACGCGTCAACCACTGTACCAAGGAGGCGGTCGATCTTGCACATGCAATGCAATAAATACTTTTATGAAGTCGCCAGTACAGACCTGGATTTTACTCTGGCTATTCAAAAATCGCCAAGGTATAAAGCGAAGGATGACTAAAACCTCTATTTCTTGATTCTTGTTTCTTAATATTTCACCTAGCGTGGCGTTAGAACCCTAGGCATTGAAATATCATTATATCATCCAAATATGATATCCAATTTCGCGGTCAACTGAAACACGAAGCAAAACTAGCATCTACCAAGTTAGATGGAAAGATATTTACATTTAGCTGATCTACTCTTGTTTTGTAAAAGGCACAGATAGTCATTAGCACTACAGTCATTCAAACTCTCCGATGAGCTCGACTCTCTTTCGCTCAGAAGGGAAGCATAATTTCGTGTTTTTTCACCATTTTCATTATTCCAGCCTTTCAAGACATCCACTGCAGGACATAGGCCTCCCCCAAAGTTCGTGTTGGAGGAGTGTTCGTGTTTTTTACCGAATTTGTATTGGAAAGTGTTCCGATAAACTTTTTACTTTAATTTCGCACAGTAAGTTGCACCTTCACTGGAGGGGTTTTGCCGTACGATTTAACTTTCTCCCACAAAATTAATATATTTAAGTATATATATATATATATATATATATATATATATATATATATATATATATATATATATATACAGGGTGTCCCACTGTTGGTATACTAAGCTCAAAGGAGGTTATAGTTTTGCATACGCTGAGTACGTAAAAAATACTTAAAAAATTCCAGACGCATTTTTTTTTCAAATAGATGAAATCTTAAAACTCTATGTGTACACCCATAGCAAGCAACCCGCCCATTTTTGCCACTAGCACGTGAGCTATCATTTAAGATTATGTTTTCATAGACAAAATGCTCACATTAGAGAAGCGGTATATGACGGCTGCGCGAAGCTAGAGAAGAAAACATGGATTTTCAGGAAAAAAATGTCAAAAATTTTTTAACGTAATTTTGTTGTTTATGTATTTTTTACGTGATCAGTGTATGCAAAACTACAAGTTCCTTCGCGCTTAGTATACCAAGTGTGACACCCTGTATATATATTTGAATATTATCCGACTTACCACCAGCATTATTTCAGAATTCTCTCAGTGTACAGACTTTAGAGCAGCCTTATGAAAAACTTGCAGAAAATCAAGACGTCTTTTTATGATGGCTGCATGGGTCATTTAAGACCAGGTGACACGTCCACTAAAAAAAAATTTTAAACTTTACGTTGGCGTTTCTCGCGAATTAAATGAAAACAATTATAAACACATCGACACTACGAATTTAGCTGTAACAAGTGATGAGGGTGTTTTGGCAGAGCATATCAGTGAAATTGTTTTGTTTTTTAATCATCTTACTGTGACTGCCTCTGATTCGCATTTCTTATTATTATGTTACTGATTTCACTAAGTTATGGAAAGCATGATGATGATTTGGTATATTAATAGTACCCTTGTTTAAATGACGTTTACGTTACGTACCGTTGGGCTGGGTTGCGCGATGACAATTTTATTAAATATCTATTAGAGCAGGCTCCAAGGAGATGTTCGTTTGCAAAAATAGCGGACCTAAATCTGACTTCTGATATATATTGTATAGATCCCAGACATCCTATAGACAGATGTTGCCAACCAGTTTTGTGGTCCCCCTGCCCCCACCCCGGTAATTAAATATGGCATACAAAGAAAAAAATAAAAATTTCCAAAACATGCCGTGTGGGGTATCAAATGAAAGAGCTTATTGAGTAGACCACGAATATATAGCATACTATATCATTTCTTACACTTTCTCTAGGATTTTTTAGAAAATTTACGAAAATGCTCCATTTTTGAGTTAACTTTAAACCACTATCTATAGATTGAAAACTCATGAATATATTTTTTAAATTATTATTTTAAATAATTAACAATAGTCCATTGTTTACGATTCAATAGTTTGTAATAAGTGAGCTATATGTATGTGGTGGATTTGATGACCCCACCAAATGTTTTAAATTGCAAGGCGCAACTTTCACTGAAGTTACCGATTTGAAATCTAATCACACAGAGGCTGATTCAAAAATGTTCTGCCATATTGCAGAGATAATTATTCTAAGCCCTGACACCGATATTTTTGTATTAGGCCTTTATTTCTGGCATAAACTTGAAAATATACTCGCCATCTTTGAATGCTCCTCCCACTCCCCCATGCAACTATTTCACTGTACGAACTTTTTAATCGTAAACAATGGACTATTGATAATTATTTAAAATAATAATTTAAAAAATATATTCATTAGTTTTCAATCTATAGTGGTTTAAAGTTAACTCAAAAATGGAGCATTTTCGTAAATTTTCTAAAAAATCTTAGAGAAAGTGTAAGAAATGTTATAGTATGCTATATATTCGTGATCTACTCAATAAGCTCTTTCATTTGATACCCCACACGGCATGTTTTGGAAATTTTTATTTTTTTCTTTGTATGCCATATTTAATTACCGGGGTTGGGAGAGGGGGACCACAAAACTGGTTGGCAACATCTGTCTATAGGATGTCTGGGATCTATACAATATATATGAGAAGTCAGATTTAGGTCCGCTATTTTTGCAAACGAAACTCCACTGAGAGTCTGGTCTTTATTATGTATACTAATATTATAAAACTGAAGAGTTAGTTTGTTTGTTTGTTTGTTTGTTTGAACGCGCTAATCTCAGGAACTACGGGTCCGATTTGAAAAATTATTTCGGTGTTAGATAGCCCATTTATCAAGAAAGGAAAAATATATTATGTCATTTCGCTAAGACCAACAGGAGCGGAGCCACGCGGGTGAAACCGCGCAGTTAATATGTACATATATAAAAATGAATAAAATAAATAATTTACAATTAAATAAACTTTCATTTTTTTGTATTTTATAAAATTGATCCCCAAATATGAGTTGAGAGCTCTTGTTGGCATTGTTCGCAGCGCGCGAGCGGTGCAGCGGGGTGGGGCGCGGGGCGCGGGCGCGGCGGAGAGCGGGCGGCGGCGGCGGCGGGCGGCGGCGGCGGCAGGCGGGGCGCGGCGCGCGCGATGCGCTGACAACATGCGCGCGCCGACATGCGTGCGCGCGCTCTGCCCGCCCGCGTGGCGCGTCTGCTGCTGCTGGCGCTGCTGCTCGCCGGTACGCCCCTCGCTACAGGTTATCAGTTCGTGCTTTACTTTCCATTACTTCAACAGTTTGAAATGATTGTGCAGGTTGCGCTGGCAACCCGGACGCCAAGCGGCTGTACGACGACCTGCTCAGCAACTACAACAAGCTAGTGCGGCCCGTGCTCAACGTGAGTGACGCGCTCACCGTGCGCATCAAGCTCAAGCTCAGCCAGCTCATCGATGTTGTGAGTGTTTATCGACCATCGCCCGCTTATGCTAAACTGCTATCGTCTCCTATACTTAAATAACCTATTTTGTTTCAGAATTTGAAGAATCAGATTATGACGACCAATTTATGGGTCGAGCAAGTAAGTCACATTTTAATTTTTTATTTTATTTATTTGATTTACCAACGTTTCTTTACATCACAGATAAAACATCAAAGTTAAAATACAATTTTATATGATCAATGTAAAAAAACACTTATAGGTAAACACAGCATGCGTAAAGTAAGTTTAAAAGTATACAATTAATGAATTAACTACTAAGTATCTTAAACAATGAAAAAATTATAATATACTAGCAATGCCCTGCGGTTTCACCCGCATAGATAGCGATATCGTTACAGTGAAAAGTCTACTATAGATCGGACTATAGGTTTAATTTTTAATCACATGAATATCACCTTTACCCCGTCCCGCACTACGGCCTTTTATTTTTTGGTTTAGTGGGGAAATCTTACATAGATACCCACGGCCTCCGGGGGAGAGGCCGTGGGTTATGTCGGATTCCTACCGACCAAAACCCCACTGTGTTCCGTCAAGACGCATATTGGTAGAATTCCTCCGTGGACCGTGACCCCCGCACTACGGCCTGCTCGAACAGTATAATATCTACTATGTATTTTCTGTAGATTGACACTTTTAAAAATTCGTTATATCTTTTGAATGGAATATCCAATTCTTTTCATTTAAAAAGTATTTTGCTGGTATTGAAACAGTCTATAATAAAACATCATTTAATGGGATAAGGATTTATATATGTGTATGGATAACATGGTTTGATTACTGTCGGCACTTCTATTTACTTTGAAAACGTAAAAAAGTTGTTGTAGTAACATAACTACTGAAGATGGACATATGGTATCGCGGACTTTCTTGTAGATATTGATCCATTCTATAATACCGTAGAACATTTTTTTGTTCTATCTTCAATAGATTCCGCAGCGCACGCGATGACAGAAGTTTTATTGAGGATTTTTTTACACCTTGGGTTACATTATTGCATTTTTGGTAAGGATCTCTAATTTTTTTGAAAATGCAATATAGCCTATGTTGCTCAGTAAAGATGCAGCTTTCTAATGGTGAAAGATTTTTTGAAATCGGTCCAGTAGTTTTTGCGTGAAAACCATACATACATACATACATACTTACAAAATTTTCCTCTTTATAATATTAGTATAGATATTATGCACTTATCTATTTTAATCGTTAAAAAGGGAATTAATATTTAGTAATAATATATTATGTACATTGTATGTACATAATATTATTTAAGTGTCACACCTTTATATAGCTTTTTATTTTAGATAGGGAAGTGCTTGACCACTATCTCGCCTGATGTAAAGCACGCGCTTCCCTAGTAGATACCCGTTCACTCTCTGCTTGAAGACCCCCATATTGTACTCGTCAGGGAACACAGATTCAGGAAGCATGTTCCAGTCCCTATAAAAATGTACATATAAAATGTATATTTTCTTTACAGAGCTGGTACGATTATAAATTATCGTGGGAGCCTCGTGAATACGGTGGAGTGGAAATGCTCCACGTACCTTCAGATCACATTTGGCGTCCTGACATAGTATTGTATAACAAGTGAGTAAACTATTGTGTAATTATAATGTTTACCATACTCACCTCAGCCCTATAAAACATCCCCTTCCTAACCATCCACTTCCCGACCTTATCGAAAATACCTTATTTCTCATGGGAGGATATCCACATTTCACAACCACCACAATTATTATACATATCAGTATTTATGGTTCTTAATGTGAGTAGAAAGATGCGATAAGTAATAATAGGGTATGTCGCCAGTGCGGATGGAAACTTTGAGGTGACATTGGCTACTAAGGCGACGCTGAACTACACGGGCCGCGTGGAGTGGCGCCCGCCTGCCATCTACAAGTCCTCTTGTGAGATTGACGTCGAGTACTTCCCTTTCGACCAGCAAACCTGCATTATGAAGTTCGGCTCTTGGACTTATGATGGCTTTCAAGTATCTATTTTTTATTGTACATATTTGAACTTAAATTCATTTTCTCAATTGTTTTAAAATTAACCGCAGATCTCTCTTTATAGGTAGACTTACGACATATCGATGAAGTAAAGGGCACAAATGTTGTGGAATTAGGAGTCGATCTAAGCGAATTTTACACTTCCGTCGAATGGGATATATTAGAGGTTCCGGCAGTGAGGTATTTTTAGATATACAATAATTTATTATTCATGTCATTTTTTTTTGGCATAATAGTCAATATTTGTTTTATGCAGGAACGAAAAGTTTTACACGTGCTGTGATGAGCCGTACCTGGACATCACGTTCAACATTACGATGCGGCGCAAGACGCTGTTCTACACCGTGAACCTGATCATTCCGTGCATGGGCATCTCGTTCCTGACGGTGCTGGTGTTCTACCTGCCGTCGGACAGCGGCGAGAAGGTGTCGCTGTCCATCTCTATCCTGCTGTCACTGACTGTGTTCTTCTTGCTGCTGGCGGAGATCATCCCGCCGACCTCGCTGGTCGTGCCGCTACTCGGCAAATTCGTGCTCTTCACCATGATCCTGGATACGTTTAGGTGAGCCCCTCGCTACTATATAACAATAGCTCATTAAATGAGTGCTTTTCACATCGATTTTCCCCACTGTTATATGTCTACTGGTACGTCTATACCCCTACAAATGACGTTTAAAGTTGAAAGGAGCCGTTTGATGTGCGTGTTGCAGTATATGCGTGACGGTGGTGGTGCTGAACGTGCACTTCCGCTCGCCGCAGACGCACACGATGGCGCCGTGGGTGCGGCGCGTGTTCATCCACGTGCTGCCGCGCCTGCTCGTCATGCGCCGCCCGCACTACCGCCTCGACCCGCACCGCAGCCGCTTGTGAGTGTCTCTCCCTACTGATTATATATATATATATATATATATATATATATATATATATATATATATATATATATATATATATATGTTACCGGCCAAACCCGATTTTAGGACAAACTAGTTTGGCCTAGGCTAAACTAGTTCGTCCTATACACGATCGGATGAACTGGTATAGCCTAGGCTAAACTAGTTCATCCTAAGACCAATAGGATAAATCAGTTTAGGCTAGGCCAAACTAGTTTGTCCTAATATAAATAATGCAGCTACGAGACATTCAGTTGGATCAGGCCAAGGTTTTGTATAAATAAATGTTGGCATGATACAACTCCGTTTCATATTTCATAAACATTTTTTTTAAACAATTGCCAGGAATTTTGTAACTGGCCATTTTTTATATTCTTAATTAAAATATGAATAAAAAAGGTCCTATGACTATTACGACTTTTTTAAGTTCTAATTTATATTGTTTTTATTTCGGATAGAATTACTTAGCACAAATTTGGATACTTACTTATATTTTAACCATTTTTTTTTAATTGCAATTGTTTCAATAAATCTGGCTAAATAATGTGACATAGGGCAGTCCCGTAGAAATCATGCATATATACATGCTGACATACATGATGATTTCTACGGGACTGTAGGTAGACTCCTCAGTAGGGCTACAAGTTTAGGAGGATCGTATAAAAAAACACCGGCAAATTGCGGGGTTCTCATAATTATTATCATCGCTATCATGAAATATAAAAATTCATTAAATGCAATTCTGGATATTATGAAAATTCATTCATTTAAAAATAAAAATTCAATCATTTTAAAATTATTGAGATTTAGTTTAAATATTGAAATTTTGGGCTAAGCAATTTAGTCGCGCTAAGCAGTAAGCATATTAAACGATTACCGCGACTCAGATTGAAATTTTAAATTATAATAATTCATAATTTATACCGATATTCCCACAGGAACATTAGCATTTAAAAAAAAACTAATTCACGCCTGCGTGTGAAACCGTGAGGCGCAGTTAGTATTTAATAAAAATAAAAATCAATTTATAAGTCCACGTCTTAACAATTTAACGTAGTTTAGGACAAGCAGGGAAACTTCGACTTCTTCTAAACTACGTTTGCAGTCGACATTTGAACACGGGGGGGTTCAACGCTTCGTGTCCATTATGCAGCGCAGGGATAATCAGCAGCGAGGGCTGGTCGCCGGCACTGGCGGGCGTGTCGGGTACGGGGCCGGGCGGCGGGCCGTGCGCGGCGGGCGGCGGGCCGTGCGCGGCGGGCGGCGGGCCGTGCGCGGCGGGCGGCGCGCGCGACCTGGCCGGCTCGCCCGCGCCCTCGTGCCGCCTGCACGACGCGCCCGGCCTGGCCGACACGCTGCGCCGCTGGCACCGCTGCCCCGAGATACACAAGGCCATCGACGGCATCAACTACATCGCCGACCAGACGCGCAAAGAGGAGGAGTCCACGAGGGTGAGCCGCTTTACGAACCTATATATACTTGTTTTGAGTTGTACCCGTTAAGCGTTCCGTTTGACGCAGGTGAAGGAGGACTGGAAGTACGTGGCGATGGTGCTGGACCGGCTGTTCCTGTGGATCTTCACGCTGGCCGTGCTGGTGGGCTCGGCCGGCATCATCCTGCAGGCGCCCACGCTGTACGACGAGCGCGCGCCCATCGACGTGCGCCTGTCCGAGATCGCGTACACGGCCGCCAAGCCGCGCCCGCCGCCGCCGCGCTAGCCGCACCCGCCCCGACTTACTCGATTGTGTTTATTGTAAATAAAATTCTATTATAACTATAGTTTATACGACGAAATAACGTGATCGAATATAAGTCGAATTTCTTTTGATAGACACGAAATAAATCGATTGTTTACAATTGAGTAATTTTTTTAAGCAAACCTTAGTCCTGACTACTTAAAATAAAAATAAAAATAAAATAAAATAACATTTATTTGCCAAAAACATGGTACAGAGAGGTGTGAAGAGATAATATTGTTCAGCATGTTTCGCTTTGTATAAAGCATGCAAATATATGCGTAAAACAGATAGGTACTAGATCTAATACACTACACATGCATATTATACAATCGATTTAGCAATTATCATTTAAGGTCAAAAAATTCTTTTAGGCTATAAAAACAATTAATAATCAGCCATTTCTTTAACTTATTTTTAAACACATTCAATGTATGGTTTCTTATGCATTTAGGAACATGGTTAAAAATTTTAATAAGCATAATAGGTCCACTTTTAGAGAAAAGCGCAGTTTTACAACGAGGCATAATTAGTTTGTCAGGATCTCGAGAGGGAACAATACTCACGTCAGCCGCTTTTGTGAAATATTGGGGGTGTTTTTTAACAAAGACACAACACTCCAGTATGTACATAGAGGTCAGTGTCAGAATATTTAATTTACGGAATAGTGGGCGACAGCTTTCTAGCGGCCCAACCCCGCAAATAGCTCTTATACATTTTTTTTGTGCCAAGAATGCTCTATTCATACTTGTTGAATTGCCCCATAATATAAGTCCGTATCTTAGTATAGATGACACATAGCCATGGTATGCGGTAAGAGCAATTTTTTCTGAACTTATGGTCCTTAAACGGCGTAAGGCGAACACAAATTTGTTTATACGCGAACAGAGATGATTAATATGTGATTTCCAATTACAATTGCTGTCCAATATAATGCCTAAAAATTTTATTTCATCAACTTCTTCCAATATAATGTCTTTATAAATTAAATTAATGTCACATTTTCTTTGTTTGTAATTATGGAACTGCATTACTTTCGTCTTTGCTAAGTTAGCCGTCAAGTTGTTTATTTCTAACCAGTCAATTATTCTATTCAATGTCAATTTTAAATTATGATTACATGTCAAATCCGAAGTTACATTAGGTATAGTCACAGAAATGTCATCAGCATAAAGGGTACATTTGTAGTTAGTTACGTTTGGTAAGTCGTTAATATAGAGTAAGAAGAGAAGCGGTCCAAGCACGCTTCCCTGAGGTACACCTGAACTGTTGAGTCTGGAGGTTGATCGTATAGTTTTTACTTCTGGACCAGCACCACTACATGCAATCTCGACACATTGCATACGATTGATGAGATAGGATTTTATCCAATTTAATGAGGGACCTCTTATTCCATACATATCACACTTATTTAGAAGGATACTATGGTTAACACAATCAAATGCTCTACTCATATCAAAAAATATGACCGTTGCGCTAGTACCACTATCAATATTTTCTAGAACGCTCTGTATAAGCTGGTATGCTGCTAGTGTTGTGGACTTTCCTTTTTGAAAACCGTTTTGTTCATGTTTTAGTATCGAGAATTTATTTAAATAATCTATTAGTCTTTTATGCATTATTTTTTCGAATATTTTAGAAATTATTGGAATAAGTGTTATAGGTCTATAATTATTAATGTCATTTTTATCGCCTTTTTTGTGAATCGGTTTTACAATTGAGTATTTCAGTCTATCCGGAAAAATACCTTCATCAAATGATAGATTAATCAAGTATGTCAATACATTAGCAATAAGATTAATACATAATTTAATAATAAAAACACATATCTCGTCATATCCCACTGAATTTGTATTTTTTAACGAGTTAACTACTTGAATAGTTTCAGTCTCGGTACAGGGGAAAAGAAACATAGTCGCTTCTCTGGGCTCGATGCCTAGTTTGCAGCTTGCTTCTGGGGATACATGCTTAGTGTAGTATTCGTTAAATGAATTTGCAATATGTTCCGGTTTCGTAAGCGTTATAGAGCCAGAGTTAATACATTCTAGGTAATTATGAATTTTTATTTCTTCTACTTTGTCACTTATAATATTCCAAGTAGCTTTGCATATATTGTTCGCTTTACTAAGGTAAGAACAGTTTTGATTCATTTGGGAGTTCTTAATACATTTTTTGAGCAACTTATCATATTTTTTAAAAGCTTCTTTGTTTTTTGTAGAATGTGTTTTGTAGTACGTGTATCTCAGTTTTCTTTTTCTTAACGAGGATACTCTTAACCCTTTCGTTATCCATTTAGGTCCAATGTTTCGATTTTTTATTTTAATGGTATTGATAGGAAAGCATAAGTTATAGAAAAGTATGAAGTAATCATGAAACTTATTGAATGCTTCGTTACAGTTGTTTTGTATGTAGACTTCACTCCATGATAGACTTGATAAACATTTTTGAAATTTTGTTATATTTTCTTTACAAAAATCACGCCTTTTTATATGTGACACTAAAGGTAAACTTTTTTTTTGAATAGGGCAATGTAAAGTTTGACCTGTCTCATGATCCGAAAGACCAAGTAGATGAACTGCTCCTTTTGCATTTTTTATGTTGCATCTGTCAAAAATTGTCAAAGTGTGTACACGGTTCTCGTTGTTTTAATTCAATTTTAATAGTTTAAATTACCTCAATCGTAATAAATTGTTGTTCACTTCGAAGTTTAAATTCCGTTTATGAAACTGTGATATTCACTTAAGTAAACACTTCACAGATTTGTTTATGTTTCGAAGAATAAACTACACTGAATTTACATGTAAGTGACTTTTATACAACTTGGAGGTGGATCTAAAAATAATTCTCGTCCACCACCCATCTATTCGTGTTGTATTCAAGAACGTAAGTCACATATGATTGTCTAATTCACCTCAGCAAGTAACTGCCGAATAGCTCTGTGGACGAACTTCAATGAGCGACTCGACGAACCCAAGATCAAATCACCACGGTCATATAAGAATTTTAATTTTTAATTTTTAATTTATAATTTCTCATTATGCCTTTAGAATGCGCTAAGTGTTTAATAACAATACTTGTAACGCAAAAAAGGCTCAAATGTATAAAATGTGGAAAACATTATCATAACGACTGTGTTGGTCAGCGAAGCGATTCTAAGCCAAGATCCCAGTGGGTATGCGCGATTTGTTCTCCAAATACGAAAGTCGGTAACACTACTACAGCCCCTGTAACTCAGGCTATTAACAACGCGCAAGATTCAAATATTCTCCCGCCAAATATTATAAGCAAAATTGAGGAAAAGATTATTGACGCTATTCGAAAGGAGTTACCAGGCATTATTCGAGAAGTTTTGATTTGTGAATTGGAACCGATTAAACAACAAGTGCAACTTCTAGAGGAAACTACAACATTGCTTCATAACCAATACGACGAATTACTAGACGTTGTCAATTCAAAAACAGACGAAATAGTCTCTCTCCGCGCTGAAAAAGACATTTTAAGCACAACATTAAATGATTTACAATTCCGATTATCGTCTATGGAACAATTTGCACGGCAAAGCAACGTAGAAATAGTCGGTATTCCGGAACACAAAAACGAGAACACGATCAAAATTGTGGAACAAATCTGTAACGTAGTTGGATATAACCTTACATCGCCAAGAGATATATTAATTACCACGAGAGTTGCTAAGTCTAATAGAGAATCCAAGAAACCAAGAAATCTTGTATGTCAGTTTCCTAACAAGTTCATCCGGGATAATTTCCTTGCAGCTGTCATTAATTACAATAAATCCCATAAAGACAAAAAACTATCATCATCTCTTCTGGCCATATCCGGTCCTGAATCACCAGTATACGTAAATGAACATCTGACACTGGCAAACAAACATCTGCATGCTGAAACACGTAAACAGGCTAAAAGGAACGGTTATAAATTTGTTTGGGTGCGAAACGGGAAAATTTTTATTCGTAAGGAGGAGGCGAGTCCTGCAAGGAATATCCTAAGTATTGATCACCTTCAACAGCTACTCAAATAATTCGGTGATTAATTATATATTTTTTTTTTTCAAATTGAGATACAACCTAATTTTTATTTTGCTCTAGTAAGTAACTACTTATATCTTTTGTATTTTTTTTTATTTTTTATTATGAATCGAGTTCGAAACATTAAAAAACAAATTGAACCAAGTATTTATTACCAAAACATCAGGGGAATGAGAACTAAGCTACTTGAGATTCACAAGAACGTACTGGCAAATAACTACTTAATAATAGTATTGACTGAAACATGGCTTAACCATAATATATTTGACGGAGAAATACTTGATAATCGTTATGAAATTTACAGAAGAGATAGACAGTCTAACTCATTATTTAGGGATAAAGAGGGTGGTGGAGTACTCATTGCCGTGCATAAATCAGTGAAATCCTTTAGAATGACTAATTTTGAAAGTACTGCTGAGGATTTATGGGTAGCAATAGAATTTCCTACTACAAATGGATTGCAGAGAATTAGTTTATGTGCGGTCTATATTCCTCCCCCCATCAATAGTGCGGTTCTAGAAAACTTTTTAAATAAATCTTCCATTGCTGCTAATCAGTCGGTAAACCACCTGATTGTTGGTGACTTTAATATGGGTAGTAATTTAAGTTGGATTAGAAAAGAACATTACGACAATTTTTTGTGTCCACATAATTGTAATAACCCGATTGCAGTTTCACTTATTGACTTCATGGCTCTCTGTAACAATAAGCAATATAATGCAATTGTTAACTGTAATAATAGAATATTAGATCTGGTATTATCAAATTTAAATAATGTCATAGTCGCGGAAGCATTTGAGCCCCTATCCATAGTTGATAAATATCATCCCCCTCTAATCATAAATGTTAGTTTGGAAACACCTCTTTACCTAAAACACAACGTCACAGAACGGAATGACATATTCAATTTTTTCAATGGTAAATATGATAATATTAAGCATGATCTATCTGTGATTGATTGGACATCAAGGCTACCCAACGACATGGATGTAAATACTATGGTTTCCGAATTTTATTCTATCTTGCGAAATTTAATAAAGCAATACGTTCCACTTAAGCAAAGGCGCAACTCTAAGTATCCTCCCTGGTTCACAAATAGGCTTATTAAATTGTTAGGTGAAAAAGAAAAATATCGTAAACGCTATAAAATATATAAAAACGAAATGGATAAACTGCAGTATAATTTATTAAAAAATAGAACTCGCATTATATTAGATAAGTCTTATGAAGATTATATAACTAAAATACAGGGCGATATATTACAAAATCCTAAATCCTTTTGGACTTACATAAAATCTAAGAGGAGTCATGCCTGCAACTTTCCATCTGTTATGGTACTTAATGATAAATCAGCAAATGATGGTAATGAAATAGCAAACTTATTTGTTGAACATTTTTCTTCGGTATACAGTCAATCATCGTCATCCTTGTCGTCACAAAACGTACTTTCATCTTTAACTATGTGTGCTCGTAATAACATAAATATTAATGAACGGGAGGTCAAGCGTAAATTACAATTACTCGATATTAATAAAGGTTCGGGTTATGACGGTATCAGTACGGTATTCTACAAAAGATGTGCAACGGAATTGTCAGTTCCTCTATCTATAATTTATAATAAATCTCTAAACAGCGGAATATTTCCAACTTTTTGGAAAAAAGGTTTGATAGTGCCAATTTTTAAACAGGGGGATAAGTGTGAAGTAAAAAATTATCGGCCTATTACGTTGTTATCGATACCCGCGAAAATTTTTGAGTCTTTCGTTTATGGTTACATATCGTGGCACACCAAGAGTCTTATTTCTGTGAACCAGCATGGTTTCACAAAAAAACGTTCGACACTTACCAATTTGCTAAGTTTCACTAACTCAGTAATAACAAAAATAAGTAACGGTAATGAGGTCGACGCAATCTACACTGATTTCAGTAAGGCCTTTGATACAGTGAATCACCATCTGCTAATAAAAAAACTTAGGGACACTTTTTGTCTTTCAGAACAGGTTTTACTCTGGTTGCAGTCTTACTTATACCTTAGACCACAAACAGTTAGGCTTAGCGGATATCAGTCTAAAGAATACTATCAGTTATCTGGAGTTCCCCAAGGCTCCCATCTAGGCCCATTATTGTTTACATTATTTATTAACGACATTACAAATGTTATCTTGGAATCTGAATATGAGGTTTATGCGGACGACTTGAAACTTTTCAGATCGGTAAATTGCTCTCAAGACCAACAAAAACTGCAGGATGATATAAATCGAGTATCTCTCTGGTGTAAGAATAACCTAATGCAACTGAATGGAAGTAAATGTAATTTTATAAAACTTTCCAGAAAACATGTTAGATTCAAAACAACTTATAAAATTGATGATATTGCTATTAATCAAAAATACAATCTTAAAGACTTAGGTATTACATTGGATGAGGAATGCAGATTTGATACACATATAGATCTGGTGGTTCGCAAAAGTTTTAAAATGCTAGGTTTTATTTTTCGTAATACACAGGATTTTAAATCTACTCTCGCTATGAAAATACTTTATAATTCTCTCGTAAGGTCCAACCTTGAATACAATTCAGTTGTCTGGTGTCCTTACTATAAAAAATATATTACTCGTATTGAATCAGTACAGAAAAAATTTATTAATAGATTAAGTTATATCACCAAAAACAATATTCTTACAAATTATAGCGAAAAGCTAAACTTTTTTAAAATGGAGTCTTTGGAAGCGCGCAGAAGCGCGTCACAGCTAATATGCCTACATAAATTATTAAACAATGAGATAGACTGTCCATCACTGTTGTCGCAAATTGGTCTCTCGGTGCCTATCTATAATTGTCGGCTAAGTACTTTTTGCCCTATGTACACAAAATTTTCAAAAAATAAATATGGTTCGAACTCCCCGTTACAACTTATTTTAAAATTATATAATAGAATATTTGCAGTTGATCATAACACAGATATTTATTTTTCAAAACTAAGCTCGTTCAAAAAGCATATTGTTAAAACATTAAACAAATTGTAATTTAAGTTTTTACTTCTGGTTTCTATTTAGATATAATCTAATTTTTATGAAAAATTGTTAAAGCGGTGCCTACCTGTAATTTAGATACGTAAATACTAATGTTTATTTTAAGTAAATATTGAATTGTTTGAACAAAAAATTATGTATCTAGTTGGTAAGCCTTTTTTTAAATAAATAAATAAATAAATAAATAAATAATTAAATCTAAGCATGAATTTTGTCTCGTTGGTTCATTAATATGTAGGATAAGGTCATAATTTAAGAGAATGTCTTGCAAGCTTTGAGATATATAATTTTCTTTAAGAATATCAATGTTCATATCTCCCGTTAATATAATTCTTTTTTTGTTATTTTTTGTCAGTTTATCTAGCAGTATTACAAATCTGTTTAGAAACTCATTTGGATTGGAATTAGGTATCCTGTAAATGCATATAATGATGATATTCATAGAGCGTATTTCGATACCGCAACATTCAAAGGCCTTTTCCGTAGAAATATCAGTACAATAGGGGACTGGGGTGCAATCTATCAACTTATTTACAAGTATACAAACTCCTCCGCGTTTTTCCTTACTCCTTGAAAAAATACTACCCAACTTAAAATTTTTAAATCGAATATTTGACTCATCTCCCAATCTAACAAATGTTTCGGAGAAACAAATTACATCAATGTACGTATTTTCAGATAATAACTCATTCAGTGTAAGTTCAACTGCTTCCAGTTTGTTCAATAGGCCAGCTATATTTTGATGAAGTAACGTGAAATGAGACGCATTTAGAGAGCGCTTTGATTTAGCCGAAAAAAAGAAGACGACGATTCAGTGGGTGCAAGCTGTTCTGTCGGGGTTTTATTTTTTTTGCGATTTTTATTATTATTACTTTAATTGTCTTTACTTGAAACATTTTTATTACCTTATAATATTAGGTATTAGCGTGCCCATTTTGATGGGTGCAAAAAAAAAGTGCTATTTCATTTTTAAGGGTGTCACACCTATTTATAAGGGTGGTGCGAGAGACGATGTCAACATTTCTGTTTTATCTGCAATCTCAAAAGTAATTGAAAAATTAATAAACACTCGTCTAATAAATTATCTCACTAAATTCAAACTTTTATCACCTAGACAATTTGGTTTCAGGAAAGGGGTCTCAACCGAAAATGCCATTGATTCACTTACAACATTAGTCTCAAAACAACTTGATCATGGTAAAAAGTGTTTATCTGTCTTTTTAGACCTTAAAAAGGCATTTGATACCGTCTCTTTACCCACCCTTATAAACAAACTTGAAAATAATATATGTCAAATTTTTCGTCGGCGCCATCTTGGATTTTAGTTTTGACCTCAATTGGTTAATAGCTACCCCAAAAACCATGAAAATGACACCCATAATGAAAAGATGTACAATTTTCGTCGGCGCCATCTTGGATTTCAGTTTTGACCTCATATTGGTTAATAGCTACCCCAAAAACCATGAAAATGACACCCATGACGAAAAGATGTAAAATTTTCGTCGGCGCCATCTTGGATTATAGTTTTGACCTCATATTCGTTAATAGCTACCCCAAAAACCATGAAAATGACACCCATGACGAAAAGATGTACAATTTTCGTCGGGGCCATCTTGGATTATAGTTTTGACCTTATATTCGTTAATAGCTACCCCAAAAACCATGAAAATGACACCCATGACGATAATATGTCAAATTTTTCGTCGGCGCCATCTTGGATTTTAGTTTTGACCTTATATTGGTTAATACCTACCCCAAAAACCATGAAAATGACACTCATGACGAAAAGATGTAAAATTTTCGTCGGCGCCGTCTTAGATTATAATTTTGACCTCATATTCGTTAATAGCTACCCCAAAAACCATGAAAATGACACCCATGACGAAAAGATGTACAATTTTCGTCGGCGCCATCTTGGATTTCAGTTTTGACCTCATATTCGTTAATAGCTACCCCAAAAACTATGAAAATGACACCCATCACGAAAAAAAGTCAAATTTTCGTCGACGCCATCTTGAATTGTTTTACCCCACCAATCTATTCAACAACCCATGAAAAAGAGCATCTCAGGCAAGGTAATTTTTAAAACATAATTTTAAATTACAAAATAATTGGAATATGAAACTTATACAGTTTACTCATATATTATAAAGTATCAAATATTTCAAATCACGAAAACGACAGTGCACGCACAATAATCTTTTTCTAATTCGTTTTATTTTTGGGACGAGGAGCGATACACCCATCCTTCCAAGAGCGCTTCTGAGCGCGGTGTGACGACCCGCGAGAGCAAAATGTCGTCGAACAATTTTTATAAGATAATCGTAGAACTGAATATATTATCTTTATATTAAGATATTACTTTGTTCTCACGTGTAATTGCTTTGAGTTAAAATGGTACCGTAAAATAGCGTTTTTTGTTAAAAATCGGTAATAGCACCCTTAAGCGAAAAATGAAAAAATGGACCCATTCCCCCCCTCCCCCCACTCCGGGGCTCCTCCTAGTGTCCCGGGGTTTTAGTATGTTTATTACCTAGGCACTCTTGACATGTTTCCGAAGAAACATCTTTCGTTACTAACTCACGTACTCTAGACCCCCCTTGGAGGGACTCATTCAATAGACTATTTGCGATGGACACTATTTTATTTTTTTTTAGTCTAAAGTAAAATACTAATAGTGTCCATCCAATGCTCTTGGATGCTCGGTCTGAACTCTAAAATTTAGATTTTAGACCAAACATCCAAAAACAAGTAACAACTAACAACTTAACCAAAGAACCGAACAACCGAACAACCTAACAATCGAACACACAAACAACCTAAGACCAACCCATGAAGGGTAATTTTAGCCACACTGACCCTACAATATATGGACTCGAGAAAAAATAATTATAGTGAGATACAGAAATAATAAAAATAAATTACCGCCATCTATTATCACCTTAATCAAGTTATATTAATTATATCGAACGATCTGTTGTGAACACTCCATTAAGCCATTTTTAGGACAATACTACAGAAATGATGATTAAAATAAATTCTACCTTAAATTAATTTATATCTATTTATGCGTATTATTATGATTACCGATAGATATAACGAAAATGTTTATATTTGGAAACAAGGTCATCTATGCGACGGATGAAAAACTTTAATAAACGCAGCAGCAGCCCTAGTGATTAAAGCCCACACAAAAGGTCCGAGGTTCGAGCCCGGGTGGGCATGCTAATTATTATTTCTTAGTTTATCTGCGAATTATCGACATCAGATGATATTATTATAATTTATATTATACCCTATTTAGATGTATTGTGTGGATTCGTAGTGTTTTTTTTATCTTTAAGATACACTTAAGACATATAATATTTAAAAATTAATTATTATTATTTTTTATTCTGGTAAATTACTGCTTGCGGAGGATAGTAGTTATAAAAGGTAGTTAAAACTTATTTTTTTTACATTTCTATATTATAATATAACTACATAATATAACAAATTTAAAACAGCATTACCTATTTTATTTTATTATATTTGTGTACGTGAAGTTTTTGTTGTTTTTACCCAAAACACTTCAAAGATATAAACAGGGTGTCTAAAATAAAAATAAAAGTAAATAACAAAATAACTACATAAAAATTATTGTTCAACCGAGTTTTATAGTGCGGATTAGCGTTAAAATCTTATCTCGGATATTTTATTAACCGTTTCTTCAATTTCATTAAATTTGGTATGTATAGATGCGCATCGATAAGAACTTTTATTTGAAACTAATATTGTGAAAATTTATAAACCCGCTGAGGAGTAGTAGAGGAAAATCACTTCCAAAAGCGCTAAATCTCTCCCTCGAATAATTAATCAACCAGTAAATAAATATTATCGATTTTGGTGTCTACGGATGCGCAATAACAAGATCTATCGTTTGATAACAATTTCAGGACGATTTGCTTTCATGTTTAGGAGAAAACGAGGAAAATCACGTTAGGAGCCACCTCTCATATCTATTGAACTGGGCTATGCACCCCATTCAATTTGGTGTCCAGGGATGCGGCCCAAAATGACTTTTCATTTGATACCAAATTTGTAAAAATAGGCCCAGCGGTTTAGGAGAAATCGGCGAAAAACGAAACGCAGCGCCCACCCACCCTCCCAGTCCACATCTCTTAGGCACATCAACTCGGTTTGCACAATTTTATACCTATTTTTTTTTAATTTTTTTTTGAATATAAAAATGATAACTGAAGAAGAATATTTGAAAATTTTTGAATTTGGACTTCTACAAAAGGCTACAGGAATATTTTAAGTTCCTGTTTTTTTTTTTTTTTTTTTTTTTTTTTAAGTTGTTATAGAGAAACCTACCCAGGCCAGAAACCTAACCTAACCTAACCTAACCTAACCTAACTTTGACATTAACCTAACCTAAACTAACCTAACTTTGACAGTAACCTAACCAAAACTAACCTAACTTTGACATTAGCCTAACCTAAACTAACCTAACTATTACAGAAACCTAACCTTACCTAACCTAACCTAACTTTTATAAAAACCTAACCTAAACTAACCTAAGTTTGACATTAACCTAACCTAACTTTTGTAGAAACCTAACCAAAACTAACTATTATAAAAAACACACCAATACTAACCTAACTTTTCAGCAACCTAACCTAAAACAACCTAACTATTATAGTAACCTCATCTAAACTAACCTAACTTTTGTAGAAACCTAACCAAAATTAACCTAACTATTATAGACACCTACACTAACCCAACTTTTTCAGCAACCTCACCTACACTAACCTAACTTTTTTAGCAACCTCACGTACACTAAACTAACTTTTGTAGAAACCTAACCAAAACTAACCTAACTATTATAGAAACCTCACCTACACCAACCTAACTTTTCAGCAACCTCACCTACAATAACTAACTTTTTCAGCAACCTCACCATAGAAGTTGGTTAGGTTAGGTTAGGTTAGGTTAGGTTAGGTTAGGTTAGGTTAGGTTAGGTTAGGTTAGGTTAGGTTAGGTTAGGTTAGGTTAGGTTAGGTTAGGTTAGGTTAGGTTTTTTTTTTTTTTTTTTTTTTTTTTTTTTTTTTTTATAAAAGCACCCGCCATCACAGGGTGTTGTGTGCTTTCCTCTGGAATATTGTCCAGAGATGTTTGTTTTGCTTTTAATCAAATAATTACCACACTATTATTTATTAATACATTAGGCCTAAATGAATACAATTTAAAATAGAAAATACAATTTAACAATTTACAATAACATTTCCAAATTAATAATAAAATACTAAAATTAAATATTACGTTTAAAATTTACATTAATTAAAAACATTGTAATGAGAATAATAAAAAATAAAATAAAATAAATTAATACAATTAAAAGTACATTTAAAACTTACATTAATTAAGACATTACAATAAAATACAATTGAGACAGTACGGCACAACAATAAAACTTAACCCTAACATCACAGCTTATCACAGTTTCGTCTGTTAACCACTCCAACAATGTATTTACAATACTCCAAGAATTCAGTTCTCGTCTCATCCCCCAGGGCCGCGGGCAGATTCTCACCCGTCATCGCGATGCCCAATTTTTGCTCAATAACATATCTATCTCTTGCAAAAATCGGACACTCGAGCAACAGGTGAGAAACCGTCTCGTCGACTCCGGGCTGACACAGGCACGATGGATTCTCCTTCAGCTTGAATCTGTTCAAGTAGAAGGCGAATCCACCGTGTCCAGTCAGTGCTTGTGTGGTGTGGTGTGTGATGTCTATTTTCCGTACTATTTTGTATGCAGCAGCAGCGCTTGGGAAAAAGAGCTTCGTGCCTCCAGCCGTCTCCCCCACATCATATCTCCTGTCCCATTCCCCGATCGTATCCCGTCTCAGGATACGCTTGACGAATGAAACAGGACACAGATCGTAGTCGGGTTTCTTCTTCGACCCCAGAGCGGCCTCCTTGGCTAACTGGTCCACTCTTTCGTTCCCCCTTAGCCCTGCGTGCGCCTTGATCCAAAACAGAGCGACCTCCCGCCTCTGCGAAGCAGCTTTTCGGAGGGCCGCTCTTGTTTGCACAGCAAGGGGGTGGGGGGAACCGAGTGTGACTGCCTGGAGGGCCGATCTGGAGTCGCTGAAGATGCCGACTTTCGCCACTCCACTCTTGCAGGCTCTAATTACTGCTCTTTGGAGCGCTAGGAGTTCGGCCTGGTAGACGGTGCAATACGGCGGCAAAGCAAGCTTGACGGCCTTCGTCTCGGCCTCCCCCTCCCATACGGAAAGGGCGGCTCCGACTCGACCCTCAATCTTGCTGCCGTCCGTGTAGATCCTATGTACGTGGCTATTAGCCACGTCGGAATACGAGTCCTCGTCCACCAGCCCGAACCCCAGCCCTTCCTGCTCTGCCGGATGTGGGTCCTCAATCGCCGGAGCCATTCTTTCCACCTCCCTGTCTCCCAACGCTGGGTGCGACACCCCCTTCTTGATCCCATATAATCTCGAGACTTCGAGTATTCTGAGGTCAAGGGGGAGTATCCCAGCCAACAGCATAGCTGAGTTCAGGGAGACGGTCCGATATGCTCTGCAGATTTTTTGGGCAAAACCCCGTTGCACGGTGTTCAGCCTTTTTTGGACCCCCATCTTTTCCACGGTGGGTGCCCACGCTGCCGATGCATACATAATAGTCGGTTCGATAACTGCTACATAAATAGTTCTAATAATATCTGGGCTAAGTCCCCAACCAACTCTGGCTGCCCTAGCCAAGAGTTTATACCGGGCGATTGCCTTTTGGCATACCGTCCCGACGTGGGCGTTGAAAGTAAGGCCGCTGTCAATTGTAAGGCCCAGTATTTTTATATGTGAAAAATATTTAATTTCCACACTCCCCATAGCGAGCCGTGGCACGTCATATTTTAACCTCCTCGTCGAAAGGAGGGCACAAGTTTTGTGTGGTGCAAAATTTAATTTGTTGTCTTTACCCCATTCGTGTATTACGTTTAGGACACGGTTCGCTTTTCCTTCTATTTCAAGGGCCGTATCACCCTCAAAGACCAACACTATGTCGTCGGCGAACGCCTGACAGAATACTCCCATCTCCTCTAACATCCATAGCAGAGGGTCCAGCAAGAGGTTCCACAGGATTGGTCCACCTATGGATCCCTGCACGCACCCCTTGCTGGTCCCCCTACTCACTTCCACGCCCGCATATCTAACTTTCACTCCCCTTTCACTCAGGTAGCTGCTGATCACCCGCCTCACGTTCCCCGGGCACCCAACTTCAGCCAACCGCACCTTTATGGCTGGCCACCAGGCGCTGTCGAAGGCTCCCTCTATGTCCAGCGATACCACAACAGAAATCTTCTTCTCTTCCCTCATATTTCTGATGTGGTTCACTAGTCTATAGAGGGCGTCCTCGGTGCTCCTCTGTGGCATAAAGCCATACTGGTGGGGGCTTATTTTGGGCAACAGGTAAAACCTGAGTCGGCCGACCAGCATCTTTTCGAAGATTTTGCCGAGAACAGGTAAGAGGCCGATCGGTCGATAGGCTTTCGGTACCCGATATGATTCCCTGCCCGGCTTTCGCAGTATAACCACGGTCGCCCACTTCCACTGTGCGGGGAAGTAGGCGGCAGAGAGGCATCTGTTGAGCAAGGCAAGGAACCATCCCGGGTTACAGTCCACAGCGTGCTGACAGATGTCGGCCGTGAGGCCATCCGCCCCGGGGGCCTTCTTGGGGTTGAAGGACCTTACGGCTCTCTTCAACTCCTCCATGATGAAAGGAGGGTCATCCGGGCCCGCCGGTGGTTCGGTGTCCAAGGACTCCGCACACCCGCGCACCCGACGATGTCCCTCACTTTCACCACTTTCCTGGTCCTCGGGGTAGAAGGTCTCCGCCAACAGTTCTGCCGAGCTCCGGGCATCGAGGGTCTCACCGCCCCTCGAAAGGGGCAGATCCTCCTCTCTCCCTGTGGCTCTATTAAGCACCCTGTAGATGCCCTCCCAGACCCCCTCCCTATCCTGTTTCCGGCAAAACTCCTTCCAACTCTTCTCTTGCGCTTCTTTCACTGCCTTTTCATACATCTCTCTTTCTTCCAGGTACAATCCAACCACGCGGTCTCTGCGATCAGGTGCTGCGTTTCGGATCCTGCGTCTCCTCGTGGCCACCTGCTTCTTCATCTGCGCGAGCTCATCATTCCACCACGACAAGGTGAATTTCTGTGTGTGTTTTTTGGTCGGCATTGTGTCTCTGCATGTCTGTGTGATTGCTTCAGTGTATCTGTCTATTGCGTCATCTATTTGTTGTGTGCTGTGTATTGTGTCTATGTCTTGTATAGTTAATTGTCTGTCCGACATCAGCTGGGTCAGTTTCTCATGAAACTGAGTCCAGTTTGCCTTGTGTGTGTTAAATATGCGTGTAGTTCGTATTATGTTCGTGCCTGTGGATTTATGTTGTCTGATGCCGAAGGATATGCCGTTGTGGTCCGAGCTCGTGAGACTCTCCTCAACCCTCCAGTTGTCCACTCGGTTCAGCAGATCGTCGGAGCACGCTGTCACATCCACGTAGCTAGAGTACCTTTTCCCACCTCTGATGGTATCGAACGTAGGGATGTCCCCGGTGTTGAGTATGTGCATTCCCATTTCTTCCAGTACAGCAGACACATCTCTTCCTCGCGAGTCTTCCACTTCGCCACCCCACCACGGGCTTTTTGCGTTCGCATCGCCTCCCAGGACCATCCTATGGATACCCAGCTCTCTCCCTATCCGCCTAAGATGGTCCAGGTAGAGCCCCACTGGTTTATCGGGCTCGAAGTAGAAGGACACTACAATCATCTCCCAGGCTTTGGTTCTGAGAGTGGCCACAACGATGTTGTTACTGCTAAGGCGTGTATGTAGTTCGACATCCAGTGTGTCGTCGAGTACTACAATACACGCCTTTACTGCTCCACCCCCTTCCCCTTCGCTCTGGAAGATCCTCACTCCATTGTATGTCCTCATACTTTTCGCCCCACCAACGTAGGGCTCTTGCAGCAATGCTACGCATGCCTTACGCTTGGTGGCTTCGAGCAGTAGCTCCCGTGTGGCGATTTGGCTCCGCTGGAGATTGGCCTGCAGCATTCGGTACTGGAAGGACTCACCTTGGGCAACCTTAGCAATACGCTACCGCCGATCTGGCCAGAGCATCCCACCTCTTTCTTTCCGTACACTCTCTGTCAAAGGCGCTGTGCTCTGCGCTGCCTTTCTTAGCCTTTATGCAGTTGATGCATTGAGGCACTTCTCCCCGCAGCCACTTGTCGCACTCGGTCTTCATGTGAGGACCAGCGCAGTGGCTGCATCGTTCCTTCTCTTCCCTACACATTCGTCTCGTATGCCCGTACCCAAGACAGCGCGAGCACTGCACTAACGGACTTTGATCCATCACTTTCACTCTACTTAGCCCTATATGGGCGTATCCTTCACTCGTGCATCTCTTCCATACCTGTGGACTCACCCTGGCCACTACGTGGTTCTGGAGGTGGTTCCTTGCTTTCATCACGTACGCTACTTCTACCTTTCTCTCTTCCCCCTTCAGGCCCTCAAGGATGCTTGCATTTTGGTTACTGAATGCTGTGACGAAATCGTCAACTTCGCATTTCATTACATCCCTGAAGACTAGTAGAGGGCTCTTATTTTTTACATCTTCCACTACTAATCCCTCATTCTTTCTCAGCCTTTCCTTCACCTTGATTCTTTCTTCCTCATTCGCACAGCCGACGACCACCTTCCTGTTCTTCACCTTTCTTACCCTCTCTACTTTCACCCATCCGTCCTTTGCATCCACAGTCTTTCTGATCATTTCTAACACCTCATCACCCGTCTCTTGTTCGTCTTTGGATGACACCATGACCGAATGCAGGGCTCTTGCTTCGGGGAGTTTCTCTATGACTCCCTTCGAGACAACGCCCGCATAACTCGCCGTTTTGGCGACAGTCATGTTGCCCTCCAAAAGCGAGCTCAATTTGTCCATTTTATTTTCATTCTCCCGCATGCTTACTCTCATATCTTCCATTCTTGTCATCATCTCTTTCATACTTTCTTTCATTCCTTCACTTAGGTCCAGATTTCTCACCAATGCGTCGTCAACTACGCTGGGACCAGCATCGGATGGCGGGGGGGGATGTATAGGGTCCCCACTACGCCCTCCACTACCAGCCCTGGCATTGGTGAGTTCAAACTCAATCTCTTTTATTATTTCATACATCCTTTCTAGCGCCGTAATTACCCCGTCTTTTATATCAGTCTTTAAATTTCGGGACTCCCGCAGGTGGGCTTTCCCTTTCAGCAGAAGGGCTTTCCCTTCTGCAGTCCGACTTTTAGGTGTTGCAGGCTTCTTCACTGGTTCGGAGATAGTGAACGTGTCACTGGCACGCCTCTGGGGAGTGTGGATCATGATGACTTAGGGGAGAAAAAAAAAAAAAAAAAAAAAAAAAAAAAAAAAAAAACCCCTGTCAATAATAATACTTATTCTTAACACTATTAGGTCTCCCAATAGGGGAGATACCTGTCAATAATTACAATTAAAAATTAATATCACAGATATAAATATAAGATATAAAATATTAATATAAAATATAAAATATTAATAGGTCACTGATAGTTAAAAATGGTCAACTTAACACTATTAGGTCTCCCAATAGGGGAGATACCTGTCAATAATTACAATTAAAATAAATATCACAGATATAAATATAAGATATAAAATAATAATATAAAAATATAATATAAAATAAAAATATAAAATATTAATAGGTCACTGAAAGTAAAAAAAAAAAAAAAAATGTCAACTTATCACTATTTAAAATATTAATAAAATATTAATATTAATACGTCCGTAATAATTACAATTGATCAACAATAAAAAAGTCAAGTCAATAAAAAAGTCAATACTTATACTTAATCAGTCTCCCAATAGGGGAGGCACCTGTCAGTGATTACAATAAAATAAAATAAAAATGAAAATGAGCAGCAAATACTAATATGATATTAGTAATACCTAATAAGTATTATAGTCTATAGTTCAGTTTAAAAAGTCAATCTATAAGTTATACGATATTATTATCGTACGGTTCGACCTACTAAGCTAGCACTAGCTTACTAAAGCTAGCTAGTCAGTACTAACCACTCAAGTCAATAATTAATAATTATTATTTTTACTTAAGACTATCAGGTCTCCCAATAGGGGAGTCGCCTGTTTATGATGAATAGAAATAAATGAATGAAAGATAATAATATTATTAATAAAATTATTATCAATACATATAATAAAATTCTAGAAAAGTGGTGTCTGTACAATGAAAATATGTAAAAAAAAATTAGCAGGGGTTATTACTAAATCGATCCCAAACCCAAAACTGTTGTTAAAATTTTTTTTGTCTGTTTGTCTGTATGTTTGAACACGCTAATCTCAGAAACGGCTTATCCGATTTAGATGCGGTTTTCACTAATATATTATGGTAAGCTTCATTTAACATTTAGTGTTTATTTCATGTCAATCGGTTCATAAATAAAAAAGTTATGACCATTTAAGTAATCACAGCGAACATTTGCTAAGGCATTCTATACATGAATTACTTTATTACGTAAATTATACGCTAAAGTTATTCCTTGACATGTCCAGATGATCATAGTGGGAATGAAAAAAACGAATGTTAGTTGTTAATGTAGGTTGTTAATGTAGGTTATACCCAAGTGATATATCAAATGAAGATAGACGACATGTCAGAAACAATTAGTCAAATTTTATCAAAATCGGTTCATCCATTTATTTGATATAGGGGTAAAAGTGGGAATAAATAAATGAATTTTATCAAATATACTCAAGTGACGTATCTAATGAAAGACATGACGTGTAAAGTACAATAAGACATATTTTATCAAAATTGGTTCCTCCATTTATTGGATAAAAGTGGCAATAAAAGTTGTCAAATATACCTAAGTGGTATATCAAATGAAAGGGCATGACCTGACGTGAGAAGTATAATGAGGCATAGGTATTTAATCAAAATCGGTTCATCCATTTAGAGGGGTAAAAGTGGGAATGAAAAAAACGAATGTTGTCTGTTATACCCAAGTGATATATCAAATGAAAAAAGACGACCTGTCAGAAACAACAAGTCAAATTATATCAAAATCGGTTCATCAATTTATTTGATATAGGGGTTAAAGTGGGAATAAATAAATAAATTTTATCAAATATACTCAAGTGACGTATCTAATGAAAGACATGACGTGTAAAGTACAATAAGACATAATATTTTATCAAAATTGGTTCATCCATTTATTGGATATAGGTATAAAAGTGGGAATAAAAGTTGTCAAATAATATACCCAAGTGGCATATCAAATGAAAGGGCATGACCTGACGTGAGAAGTATAATGAGGCATATTTAATCAAAATCGGTTCATCCATTTATTGATTTATAGCGGTAAAAGTGGGAATGAATAATCGAATGTGGTCAAATAATATAATCAAGCGGCATATCAAATGACGTGTGAATTACAATTAGTCATGTTTTATCAAAATTGGTTAATCTGTTTATTACATATAGGGCACCTTAGGGGTGATAGTGGGGATAAATAATCCAAATGGAGTACCAAACGAAAGGATATGACATGTACATAATATATAGGTATGATTAGACATGGTTTAGATCAAAATCGGTTCTGCCATTTACTAGGGGTGAAAGGGAAAAGTTGAAAGTCTGTGAAAGTAGAAGGATATGGGAGCGGGAGAATAACCACATCCTGGAAATTTTGAACTCTTCTGTACCTAAGTTTTATAGCTCAGTTTAGTAATAAATTTTACTAACAGTTCTTTTGTGTTATTATTTATTTTATTTCTTAAATTTATAATAATGTGTAAGTACTTGTAATTTAGTTGTATATGATAGTACGTGTTTCAAGACGTGTTTACTCAATAATTGTGTGTTAAGTAGTAACTACTATGCAGTCACTATTCCACGCGGACGAAGTCGCGGGCACAGCTAGTAAATAATAATATTATAAATATATATATATTTGTGTTGTGTGGTATATGGTCCCTAAGCACTCAGTATATAATAACCTTAGTCTAACAGCTACACCAAAAATGATGTAGCTGGTCTATTATATAGCTACACTTACAATAATTTACTAATGTACAAATACAGACTATTACATTAAATTGAAAACATTCATTTGCCACCACGTGTTTCTTGTTTTCGTTTTTGTTGACTCGTGACCTACTTAGATTTTTCTCTTAAAAAACGTTATGAGGAGTTAAGATAATTTATTATCTTTGTGCGGGAAGGTGTATGGAATATCCCAGCACTAATTTAAGTAGGAAACACGGTGGGGGGAAAGGAGAAAAGTATAGTTTTGGCTGAAGAAAGTTTCTACTTTTAGGTTAAAACACTCTTTGGTGTCTATCTTCGCCAATTTTCAACCGATTTCCCCGGGACAAAAACCACAGGCTTTATTTTGATAAGACGCGTCTATTTGCACTTGTATCGTTTCACCATGCACTAAGTTAGGGAGGATTGCCACCGCCCGGCTTGCCGAAAATTGTTTGTTTTACCTTATGTATGGGTCCAAAAAATCCCAAAATTTTCACAGGCACTCGTTTCACTAATACCCACAACACTACAGTTGCGGTTCGCGAAGTCCCCGATATAAATCGGGACTTCCCAGCGACGCCGTACTTTTGTTAATTTAGTAAAAATTTCTTTCGGTAATAACTTTTCACAGGCTCGATCGATTTTAAAACCGTTTTCGCGTCCGTATCTGTTGTCCAAGCGCGCATCCACTGGTATATTACACTAGTGTGTAAGATGAAAAAATACCACTTTTGCAAAAAATAAACTCAGGAGCGATGCGATTTCGCTGTCTACGGACCGCGTTCGGGCAAATGACTGGTTAGGTTAGGTTAGGTTAGGTTAGGTTAGGTTAGGTTAGGTTAGGTTAGGTTAGGTTAGGTTAGGTTAGGTTAGGTTAGGTTAGGTTAGGTTAGGTTAGGTTAGGTTAGGTTAGGTTAGGTTAGGTTAGGTTAGGTTAGGTTAGGTTAGGTTAGGTTAGGTTAGGTTAGGTTAGGTTAGGTTAGGTTAGGTTAGGTTAGGTTAGGTTAGGTTAGGTTAGGTTAGGTTAGGTTAGGTTAGGTTAGGTTAGGTTAGGTTAGGTTAGGTTAGGTTAGGTTAGGTTCCCGTGTGGAGTTTCTGGTCTCCCATCGGGCGCGTCCTCAGGTGGCGGATAGGGGGAGGCCTCCCAGATATGGGGGGTACCGGTGGTCTTGCCGGCGCGGACCAAAATCAGTGTGGAGGAACTCGAGGGCTACCACGTCCTCGTTGCAATCTCTGCTTTGCAGAGAAATTGCTGGGTTTGTTTTCGAACAGTGCTGCTTTTGCGGCGAGGTATGGCGACCAGTGGTTGCGGACGATTTAGTCCTACTGGACGACGGGCTGCTTTGCAGCGATGGATGGCGGTTGTATCAATCGCGGCGCGGCGGGCTGGGCGGCAGGTTTTTCTGTCGCCTGGTTAGAGGCTTCGGCCTCCCGTCGGGCAACCTGTTATCCGTCGTAGTGTTGTTGTCACGTCTAGCAGCTACGACGGACCAGGAGGCTTGCCTTAATCGGCTGGCCTGAGAGGAAGGACACCTCATCAAAAACCCTCAAATTCGCGTTGTAGTCCAGCGGCGTGGATTTCCTGTCCTTCTTGGACAGTTTGGCTCGGGAGAGCGTGAGCCTTTAGCTGTGTACACCCATGGATACCGCCCGACCTCCATGGTGTAAAAGGGTTATCCGGGTGCAGGGGGCACCGCCCGGATGGACGTTTTATATCCCCCATACTCGTGGGAACAAAAATGTCCTTTAACTCCGAACCGATCAACGACGACTTTAGCAAAAACACAATCATGGACACCGATAACTTTTATGATATCGAAGATACTGACGGGAGTATGTCTCCGGCACGTGTCAAAACAAGGCGGGGCAGGGCTGTGCTGCTTTCGAGCTCCAGTTCTGTCAACAGCATTATTGAAATGGACGGAAAAGACAGGCTGTGGCGGAAGCGGACGCTGGACACCAGTTGTTCTGGTTCCGACACAGAAGATGGCACAGGGGTTTTTACATCCCCATTTATTAAGACCACCTCAAAAAGAGGGAAGGGCCGCCCATCGGGTTCAAGCGCTACTCGGCGCGAGGCCACATTCGATATGACGAGGTTGCGTAAGAGGGAGTTGGAGGCGCAGGCCGAGAAGGAGGTTGCTGAGTGCGCCGAGCGCATTGAAGTGGCGCAAGCTAGCGCTCCACTCCCTCCCATTCCAGCAAAGACAAACACGTCCGAGGCTCTCAGTCGCCGCATTGCCGATGACCTGGCTGCAATCGTGAAGGTGATGACCAAGTCATCAAATCTCAAGGGCACTTTCAAAAAGGCCTTGAAATTGGCCCACGATGACATTGAGCAGTCGGTGGCTCTATTAGAGAAACACACTGTCTCTGAGGAGACGAGATTGCTGCAGGCAGCCAATTCCCGCCTACAGGCGGAGCTCGACTCCCTGAAAAGGGAACTCCAAGAGGTGAAGGCCTCTCAGGGCTCGTCGCTGCCTGCTCAGCCCCAAGATTCGGATATCTTGCGCCAGGTCGGAGCAATGATTAACGCGAGATTTGAGGCTCTAGAGGAGCGTCTGCTGCCGGAAAAGCGCATAAGACCTCCGCTGGCGGCAGATAGCAGGAAAGCGGCAAAGGCGGCTGAACAAGCGATGGCCGATGACCTCGCACCGCCCCCTCCATCAAAGGCGAGGACATATGCAGGTGTTGCGGCTTCATCGCAACCGGGTAGATCGGTGTCTGGGCCCGCAATTAAGAAAACCGCGAAGCAGACGGCGGTCCCAGCTTTGGAGATCGAGGCAACCTCGAAGAAGAGGAAAAAGAAATTAGCGAAGGGGAAGGAAAGGGTCCCCGTGCAGCCTGATCCGGCGGGTTCAAAGCCCCCCAGAAAAGATACGCTGGCCACGTCATCCGGCCCCCCGCAGCAGCCGTCAAAGGACGGAGAGTGGACTGTGGTCGGAAAGCGAGGAAAAGAAAATAAGGGGAAAGGGAAGAAGCCTGCGGCTAAGTCCCGCAAGAAGAAGTCGCGAAAGCTCCACGCTCCGAATTCCTCGGCTGTCGTCCTTACCCTGCAGCCGAGTGCGAAGGAGCGTGGCGTAACCTACGCCGGTGTTTTGACGGAGGCGCGGCGTGGAATAGACCTCGCCGAAATTGGCATCAGTGCAATGCGTTTTAAGCGCGCTGTCACTGGTGCCAGGATACTAGAGATCCCCGGTGCTTCCAGCACCAAGGAAGCGGACTCCCTTGCCGCCAAATTGCGGGAGGTCCTCGGTGAGGATAACGTTAAGGTGTCCAGGCCGGTCAAGTGCGCAGACTTGCGAATCACTGGCCTGGATGACTCGGCCACAGTCGAGGACATTGCGGCTGCGGTATCGCGCGCAGGGGAGTGTACCGCGGAGCATGTGAAGTGTGGTGGCCTGCGCACGGGCCCCCGAGGTGCTGTATCAGCCTGGGTTAGTTGCCCGGTGACTGCGGCGAAGAAGCTGGCGCAGGCGGGGCGCGTAATGGTTGGGTGGGCTTCGGCGAAAGTCTCTCTCACCGAGCAGAAGCCCCTGCGCTGTTACCGCTGCCTGGAGGTGGGCCATGTCAGCGCCACGTGCTCCTCGCCGACGGACAGGAGTGCCACTTGCTTCCGCTGCAGTGAAACAGGCCATAAAGCTGGTGGATGCGATGCCGCCTCCGCTCGCTGCGCCCTATGCACGGAGGCAAAGCTACCGGCAGAGCATCGGCTTGGAAGCGCAGCCTGTAAGGCCACGAAGCCTAAAAGAGGTGGAATGCGGAAGCAAGATGGCGCTCCAACGCCATCACGCTCTGCTCCGGTGCCTGATGAGGTACCGCAAACGGAGGCAGCCATGGAAACGCAGTAATGGCTCCACTGCGTTTCCTACAGGCCAACATCAACCACTGTGCCAGGGCCCAGGACCTTTTACATCAGAGTCTGGCAGAGTGGGAGATTGACGTGGCGGTAGTGTCTGAGCCATACAATCTGCCCCCCCGGGATAACTGGGTGGGCGATCTGGACGGCTTGGTGGCGCTGGTTGCTCAAGGCGACACACAGCTTGAGCAAATCATAAGGCGACGGGGATGCGTCTCGGCGGTTGTCAATGGCTTCACCGTTGTGGGGGCGTACTTCTCGCCGAACCGCTGCCTCGCCGATTTCGAGCAGTTCTTGGTTGAGCTGAGGGATCTGCTAGACTTCGCACAACCTCAATCTGTGCTTCTGGCCGGGGACCTGAACGCCAAGTCGGTGTCTTGGGGCTGCGTGGCAAGTGATATACGTGGCTCGACACTCGCTGACTGGGCAGTTGCGTCGGGACTGACGGTTGTTAACCGTGGAGCAGAATTAACGTGTGTTCGGCAGAGGGGTGGATCCATTGTAGATGTCACGTTTGCGAGCCCCCCTCTCGCTCGTCGTATACAAGACTGGAGGGTTCTTTTGGACGTGGAGACGCTCTCGGATCACCGTTATATCCGGTTTAGCGTCTCCACGCCCTCGACGGCTCCCAGTCAATTCCCCCCTGGCGATTGTCGTCCGCGCTGGGCACTTGGTAGCCTCGATAGGGAGCTCCTCATTGAGGCTGCCTTAGTGCAGGCTTGGCTCCCGTCGCAGCAGAATGGCAGCGAAAACGTAGAGGAGGAGGCCACTTGGCTTGCCGAAGCCATGTCTCAGGTGTGCGACGCGAGCATGCGGAGGGTGCGGTCGGTTCCACGTAGGCGCCAAATGTACTGGTGGTCCGCCGATGTTGCCCAGCTGCGTGCTTCATGCGTGGCTGCGAGGCGGGCGTACACCAGGCACAGGCGCCGTAGGCGGCGTGACGAAGAGGAGGAAGCGCGGTTATACGCCGTCTATAGGGACTGCATTGTGTCTCTGCAGCACGCCATCAGCAGCGCTAAGACCCGTGCATGGGAAGAGATGCTCGAGAGTTTGAACCGCGAACCTTGGGGTCGGCCGTATAAGAGGGTGAGGCAAAAGCTTCGCCCTTGGGCCCCGCCCTTGTCTCAAAGTCTCGAGCCACGATTTCTGGAGCAAGTGGTGACGTCCTTGTTTCCAAGTCGGGGAAGACATTCTCCCCCACCGATGGCACCCACGATGACTGCGCAGGAGGAGCTCAACAACGAAAATGTCCCTCCAGTCACTCGCAACGAGCTCGCTGTGGCAGTAGAGCGCCTTAAGGCGAAGAATGCCGCCCCCGGCCCTGACGGTGTTCCCGGGAGGGCCTGGGTGCTGGCGCTAGAATCTCTTGCACCCAGGGTGGAACAGCTGTTCACAAAATGCCTCCAACAGGGCCAATTTCCCCGTAGGTGGAAGACCGGGAACTTGGTCCTGTTGCAGAAGGAGGGACGCCCGCGCGACTCGCCCTCGGCTTATAGGCCGATCGTGCTGCTCGATGAGGTGAGCAAGCTCTTTGAGCGCGTCTTCGCAGCTCGCCTCATCGACCATCTGGAGGGAGTGGGGCCGGACCTAAGCGAGAACCCAATTTGGATTTCGCCGGGGAAGGTCCACTATCGATGCGATTGCTGAATTGCGGAACCTCGCTGATCATGCAGATAATGAAGGCGGAGTGCTTTTGGCGGTGTCCCTTGACATCGCCAACGCATTCAACACTCTGCCGTGGAGTTGCGTGATCGAAGCGCTCCGCTACCACAACGTGCCCGGGTATATGGTGCGCTTGTTGCAGTCCTACTTATCGGAGAGGGCTGTGGCGTACCCCGCGCGTCGTGGGTGGCAAGAAAAGGAAGTGACGTGCGGTGTTCCACAGGGCTCGGTTCTTGGGCCCCTTCTGTGGAACATCGGCTACGACTGGGTCCTGCGTGCCACTTATCTACCGGGTGTCAGCGTGCTTTGCTACGCGGATGACACCCTGGTAACTGCACGCGGGGCCTCGTACAGGGAGGCAGCCCTCATTGCGACCGCTGCTGTGGCGGATGTTGTGCGCCGAATCAGACGACTTGGCTTAGAGGTCGCTCTGAACAAGTCAGAGGCAATTTTGTTTCGCGGCCGTCGAAGGGCGCAGGCTGCTGGTTCAGCTATCCAGGTGGGTGGCACGTCCATCGGCGTCGGTTCCACTTTGCGCTACCTGGGCATCGTGCTGGACAGCCGGTGGACATTTGTGGAGCACTTTCGTCGCCTCGCCCCCCGTCTTGTTGGGGTGGCCGGGGCACTTGGAAGTCTGCTCCCGAATCTAAGAGGGGCTGGGGGTGCGTGTCGTCGTCTATACACCGGCGTCATTCGCTCCATGGCCCTCTATGGTGCGCCCATTTGGGCCGACTCTTTGAGCGTCCGTACCAGACCATACTTGCGTAGACCGCAGCGGGTCATGGCGCTCAGAGTCGTGAGGGCATATCGCACAGTGTCCTTCGAGGCCGCGTGTGTCATGGCTGGGACGCCCCCGTGGGACCTGGATGCCGAGATGCTGGCGGACGTTTATCGCCGCGTCACCGCGTCCAGATCGCATGGAATTAATCCATATCTGGAGCAAGTTCAACAATGGAGGGCTGATGCTCTCGAGCGGCGGTTCAGGGAGTGGGAACGCCGGCTCGAGAGGCCCAGCGCAGGAGCGAGGACGGTCGAAGCTATCCGACCGGTCCTACGCGAGTGGTGCGACAGGCGGCATGGGGCAATTACCTTCCGCCTGACACAGGTGCTGTCCGGGACACGGCTGTTTCGGGTGGTACTTGTGCAAAGTCGCCAGGCGGGAGCCGCAAATGGCTTGCCATTGGTGTGACAGTCCGGAGGACACGGCAGACCACACTCTCGCCGTGTGCCCCGCGTGGTCCGAGCCCCGTGCTCACCTAGTCGCAGTCGTCGGCCCTGATCT
>NC_142990.1:0-2500 GCF_061535395.1 Colias eurytheme
CTAACCTAACCTAACCTAACCTAACCTAACCTAACCTAACCTAACCTAACCTAACCTACCTAACCTAACCTAACCTAACCTAACCTAACCTAACCTAACCTAACCTAACCTAACCTAACCTAACCTAACCTAACCTAACCTAACCTAACCTAACCTAACCTAACCTAACCTAACCTAACCTAACCTAACCTAACCTAACCTAACCTAACCTAACCTAACCTAACCTAACCTAACCTAACCTAACCTAACCTAACCTAACCTAACCTAACCTAACCTAACCTAACCTAACCTAACCTAACCTAACCTAACCTAACCTACCTAACCTAACCTAACCTAACCTAACCTAACCTAACCTAACCTAACCTAACCTAACCTAACCTAACCTAACCTAACCTAACCTAACCTAACCTAACCTAACCTAACCTAACCTAACCTAACCTAACCTAACCTAACCTAACCTAACCTAACCTAACCTAACCTAACCTAACCTAACCTAACCTAACCTAACCTAACCTAACCTAACCTAACCTAACCTAACCTAACCTAACCTAACCTAACCTAACCTAACCTAACCTAACCTAACCTAACCTAACCTAACCTAACCTAACCTAACCTAACCTAACCTAACCTAACCTAACCTAACCTAACCTAACCTAACCTAACCTAACCTAACCTAACCTAACCTAACCTAACCTAACCTAACCTAACCTAACCTAACCTAACCTAACCTAACCTAACCTAACCTAACCTAACCTAACCTAACCTAACTAACCTAACCTAACCTAACCTAACCTAACCTAACCTAACCTAACCTAACCTAACCTAACCTAACCTAACCTAACCTAACCTAACCTAACCTAACCTAACCTAACCGGTGGAATGATGAGCTCGCGCAGATGAAGAAGCAGGTGGCCACGAGGAGACGCAGGATCCGAAACGCAGCACCTGATCGCAGAGACCGCGTGGTTGGATTGTACCTGGAAGAAAGAGAGATGTATGAAAAGGCAGTGAAAGAAGCGCAAGAGAAGAGTTGGAAGGAGTTTTGCCGGAAACAGGATAGGGAGGGGGTCTGGGAGGGCATCTACAGGGTGCTTAATAGAGCCACAGGGAGAGAGGAGGATCTGCCCCTTTCGAGGGGCGGTGAGACCCTCGATGCCCGGAGCTCGGCAGAACTGTTGGCGGAGACCTTCTACCCCGAGGACCAGGAAAGTGGTGAAAGTGGGGGACATCGTCGGGTGCGCGGGTGTGCGGAGTCCTTGGACACCGAACCACCGGCGGGCCCGGATGACCCTCCTTTCATCATGGAGGAGTTGAAGAGAGCCGTAAGGTCCTTCAACCCCAAGAAGGCCCCCGGGGCGGATGGCCTCACGGCCGACATCTGTCAGCACGCTGTGGATTGTAACCCGGGATGGTTCCTTGCCTTGCTCAACAGATGCCTCTCTGCCGCCTACTTCCCCGCACAGTGGAAGTGGGCGACCGTGGTTATACTGCGAAAGCCGGGCAAGGAATCATATCGGGTACCGAAAGCCTATCGACCGATCGGCCTCTTACCTGTGCTCGGCAAAATCTTCGAAAAGATGCTGGTCGCCGACTCAGGTTTTACCTGTTGCCCAAAATAAGCCCCCACCAGTATGGCTTTATGCCACAGAGGAGCACCGAGGACGCCCTCTATAGACTAGTGAACCACATCAGAAATATGAGGGAGGAGAAGAAGATTTCTGTTGTGGTATCGCTGGACATAGAGGGAGCCTTCGACAGCGCCTGGTGGCCAGCCATAAAGGTGCGGTTGGCTGAAGTTGGGTGCCCGGGGAACGTGAGGCGGGTGATCAGCAGCTACCTGAGTGAAAGGGGAGTGAAAGTTAGATATGCGGGCGTGGAAGTGAGTAGGGGGACCAGCAAGGGGTGCGTGCAGGGATCCATAGGTGGACCAATCCTGTGGAACCTCTTGCTGGACCCTCTGCTATGGATGTTAGAGGAGATGGGAGTATTCTGTCAGGCGTTCGCCGACGACATTGTGTTGGTCTTTGAGGGTGATACGGCCCTTGAAATTGAAATGGAAGCTAACCGTGTCTTAAATGCAATAGATGAATGGGGAAAGGAAAACAAACTAAAATTTGCACCGCATAAAACTTGTGCCCTCCTTTCCACGAGGAGATTAAAATATGACGTGCCACGGCTCGCTATGGGGAATGTGGAAATAAAATATTTTGACCATATAAAAATATTGGGCCTAACAATAGACAGCGGCCTCACCTTTAACGCCCACGTCGGGGCTGTATGCCAAAAGGCAATAGCCCGGTATAAACTCTTGGCTAGGGCAGCCAGAGTTGGTTGGGGACTTAGCCCAGATATTATTAGAACTATTTATGTAGCAGTTATCGAACCGACTATTATGTATGCATCGGCAGCGTGGGCACCCACCGTGGAAAAGATGGGGGTCCAAAAAAGGCTGAACACCGTACAACGGGGCTTCGCCCAAAAGATCTGCCGAGCATATCGG
>NC_142990.1:4257500-4272500 GCF_061535395.1 Colias eurytheme
ACGAACACGATCAGCGAACAGCGAACAGCGAACAGCGAACAGCGAACAGCGATCAGCGAACAGCGAACAGCGAACAGCCAACAGCGAACAGCGAACAGCGAACAGCGAACAGCGATCAGCGAACAGCGAACAGCGATCAGCGAACAGCGAACAGCGAACAGCGAACAGCGAACAGCGAACAGCGAACAGCGAACAGCGAACAGCGAACAGCGAACAGCGAACAGCGAACAGCGAACAGCGAACAGCGAACAGCGAACACGAACAAATTCAAATTCAAATTCAAATTCAAATTCAAATTTAAATTTGAACACGAACACGAACAAATTCAAATTCAAATTTGAACACGAACACGAACAAATTCAAATTCAAATTGAAATTTGAACACGAACACGAACACATTCAAATTCAAATTGAAATCACAAACACGAACACGAACAGCGAACAGGGAATAGCGAACAGCGAACAGCGAACAGCGAACAGCGAACATCTAACAGCGAACAGCGAACAGCGAACAGCGGACAGCGAACAGCGAACAGCGAACACGAACAAATTCAAATTCAAATTCAAATTCAAATTCAAATTCAAATTCAAATTCAAATTCAAATTCAAATTCAAATTCAAATTCAAATTCAAATTCAAATTCAAATTCAAATTCAAATTCAAATTCAAATTCAAATTCAAATTCAAATTCAAATTCAAATTCAAATTCAAATTCAAATTCAAATTCAAATTCAAATTCAAATTCAAATTCAAATTCAAATTCAAATTCAAATTCAAATTCAAATTCAAATTCAAATCACGAACACGAACAGTGAACAGCGAACAGCGAACAGCGAACAGCGAACAGCGAACAGCGAACAGCGAACAGCGAACAGCGAACAGCGAACAGCGAACAGCGAACAGCGAACAGCGAACAGCGAACAGCGAACAGCGAACAGCGAACAGCGAACAGCGAACAAATTCAAATTCAAATTTGAACACGAACACGAACAAATTCAAATTCAAATTGAAATTTGAACACGAACACGAACAAATTCAAATTCAAATTGAAATCACAAACACGAACACGAACAGCGAACAGGGAATAGCGAACAGCGAACAGCGAACAGCGAACAGCGAACAGCGAACAGCGAACAGCGAACAGCGAACAGCGAACAGCGAACAGCGAACAGCGAACAGCGAACAGCGAACAGCGAACACGAACAGCGAACAGCGAACAGCGAACAGCGAACAGCGAACAGCGAACAGCGAACAGCGAACAGCGAACAGCGAACAGCGAACAGCGAACACGAACAAATTCAAATTCAAATTCAAATTCAAATTCAAATTCAAATTCAAATTCAAATTCAAATTCAAATTCAAATTCAAATTCTAATTCAAATTTAAATTCAAATCACGAACACGAACAGCGAACAGCGAACAGCGAACAGCGAACACGATTAAATTCAAATTCAAATTCAAATTCAAATTGAAATTTGAACACGAACACGAACAAATTCAAATTCAAATTTGAACACGAACACGAACAAATTCAAATTCAAATTGAAATTTGAACACGAACACGAACACATTCAAATTCAAATTGAAATCACAAACACGAACACGAACAGCGAACAGGGAATAGCGAACAGCGAACAGCGAACAGCGAACAGCGAACAGCGAACAGCGAACAGCGGACAGCGAACAGCGAACAGCGAACACGAACAAATTCAAATTCAAATTCAAATTCAAATTCAAATTCAAATTCAAATTCAAATTCAAATTCAAATTCAAATTCAAATTCAAATTCAAATTCAAATTCAAATTCAAATTCAAATTCAAATTCAAATTCAAATTCAAATTCAAATTCAAATCACGAACACGAACAGTGAACAGCGAACAGCGAACAGCGAACAGCGAACAGCGAACAGCGAACAGCGAACAGCGAACAGCGAACAGCGAACAGCGAACAGCGAACAGCGAACAGCGAACAGCGAACAGCGAACAGCGAACAGCGAACAGCGAACAGCGAACAAATTCAAATTCAAATTTGAACACGAACACGAACAAATTCAAATTCAAATTGAAATTTGAACACGAACACGAACAAATTCAAATTCAAATTGAAATCACAAACACGAACACGAACAGCGAACAGGGAATAGCGAACAGCGAACAGCGAACAGCGAACAGCGAACAGCGAACAGCGAACAGCGAACAGCGAACAGCGAACAGCGAACAGCGAACAGCGAACAGCGAACAGCGAACAGCGAACAGCGAACAGCGAACAGCGAACAGCGAACAGCGAACAGCGAACAGCGAACAGCGAACAGCGAACAGCGAACAGCGAACAGCGAACAGCGAACAGCGAACAGCGAACAGCGAACAGCGAACAGCGATCAGCGAACAGCGAACAGCGAACAGCGAACAGCGAACAGCGAACAGCGAACAGCGAACAGCGAACAGCGAACAGCGAACAGCGAACAGCGAACAGCGAACAGCGAACAGCGAACAGCGAACAGCGAACAGCGAACAGCGAACAGCGAACAGCGAACAGCGAACAGCGAACAGCGAACAGCGAACAGCGAACAGCGAACAGCGAACAGCGAACACGAACAAATTCAAATTCAAATTCAAATTCAAATTCAAATTCAAATTCAAATTCAAATTCAAATTCAAATTCAAATTCAAATTCAAATTCAAATTCAAATTCAAATTCAAATTCAAATTCAAATTCAAATTCAAATTCAAATTCAAATTCAAATTCAAATTCAAATTCAAATTCAAATTCAAATTCAAATTCAAATTCAAATTCAAATTCAAATTCAAATTCAAATTCAAATTCAAATTCAAATTCAAATTCAAATTCAAATTCAAATTCAAATTCAAATTCAAATTCAAATTCAAATTCAAATTCAAATTCAAATTCAAATTCAAATTCAAATTCAAATTCAAATTCAAATTCAAATTCAAATTCAAATTCAAATTCAAATTCAAATTCAAATTTAAATTTGAACACGAACACGAACAAATTCAAATTCAAATTTGAACACGAACACGAACAAATTCAAATTCAAATTGAAATTTGAACACGAACACGAACAAATTCAAATTCAAATTGAAATCACAAACACGAACACGATCAGCGAACAGCGAACAGCGAACAGCGAACAGCCAACAGCGAACAGCGAACAGCGATCAGCGAACAGCGAACAGCGAACAGCCAACAGCGAACAGCGAACAGCGAACAGCGAACAGCGAACAGCGATCAGCGAACAGCGAACAGCGAACAGCGAACAGCGAACAGCGAACAGCGAACAGCGAACAGCGAACAGCGAACAGCGAACAGCGAACAGCGAACAGCGAACAGCGAACAGCGAACAGCGAACAGCGAACACGAACAAATTCAAATTCAAATTCAAATTCAAATTCAAATTCAAATTCAAATTTAAATTTGAACACGAACACGAACAAATTCAAATTCAAATTTGAACACGAACACGAACAAATTCAAATTCAAATTGAAATTTGAACACGAACACGAACAAGTTCAAATTCAAATTGAAATCACAAACACGAACACGATCAGCGAACAGCGAACAGCGAACAGCGAACAGCCAACAGCGAACAGCGAACAGCGATCAGCGAACAGCGAACAGCGAACAGCCAACAGCGAACAGCGAACAGCGAACAGCGAACAGCGAACAGCGAACAGCGAACAGCGATCAGCGAACAGCGAACAGCGAACAGCGAACAGCGAACAGCGAACAGCGAACAGCGAACAGCCAACAGCGAACAGCGAACAGCGAACAGCGAACATCGAACAGCGAACAGCGAACAGCGAACAGCGAACAGCGAACACGAACAGCGAACAGCGAACACGAACAGCGAACAGCGAACAGCGAACAGCGAACAGCGAACAGCGAACAGCGAACAGCGAACAGCGAACAGCGAACAGCGAACAGCGAACAGCGAACAGCGAACACGAACAAATTCAAATTCAAATTCAAATTCAAATTCAAATTCAAATTCAAATTCAAATTCAAATTCAAATTCAAATTCAAATTCAAATTCAAATTCAAATTCAAATTCAAATTTAAATTCAAATCACGAACACGAACAGCGAACAGCGAACAGCGAACAGCGAACACGATTAAATTCAAATTCAAATTCAAATTCAAATTGAAATTTGAACACGAACACGAACAAATTCAAATTCAAATTGAAATCACAAACACGAACACGATCAGCGAACAGCGAACAGCGAACAGCGAACAGCGAACAGCGATCAGCGAACAGCGAACAGCGAACAGCCAACAGCGAACAGCGAACAGCGAACAGCGAACAGCGATCAGCGAACAGCGAACAGCGATCAGCGAACAGCGAACAGCGAACAGCGAACAGCGAACAGCGAACAGCGAACAGCGAACAGCGAACAGCGAACAGCGAACAGCGAACAGCGAACAGCGAACAGCGAACAGCGAACAGCGAACAGCGAACACGAACAAATTCAAATTCAAATTCAAATTCAAATTCAAATTTAAATTTGAACACGAACACGAACAAATTCAAATTCAAATTTGAACACGAACACGAACAAATTCAAATTCAAATTGAAATTTGAACACGAACACGAACACATTCAAATTCAAATTGAAATCACAAACACGAACACGAACAGCGAACAGGGAATAGCGAACAGCGAACAGCGAACAGCGAACAGCGAACATCGAACAGCGAACAGCGAACAGCGAACAGCGGACAGCGAACAGCGAACAGCGAACACGAACAAATTCAAATTCAAATTCAAATTCAAATTCAAATTCAAATTCAAATTCAAATTCAAATTCAAATTCAAATTCAAATTCAAATTCAAATTCAAATTCAAATTCAAATTCAAATTCAAATTCAAATTCAAATTCAAATTCAAATTCAAATTCAAATTCAAATTCAAATTCAAATTCAAATTCAAATTCAAATTCAAATTCAAATTCAAATTCAAATTCAAATCACGAACACGAACAGTGAACAGCGAACAGCGAACAGCGAACAGCGAACAGCGAACAGCGAACAGCGAACAGCGAACAGCGAACAGCGAACAGCGAACAGCGAACAGCGAACAGCGAACAGCGAACAGCGAACAGCGAACAGCGAACAAATTCAAATTCAAATTTGAACACGAACACGAACAAATTCAAATTCAAATTGAAATTTGAACACGAACACGAACAAATTCAAATTCAAATTGAAATCACAAACACGAACACGAACAGCGAACAGGGAATAGCGAACAGCGAACAGCGAACAGCGAACAGCGAACAGCGAACAGCGAACAGCGAACAGCGAACAGCGAACAGCGAACAGCGAACAGCGAACAGCGAACAGCGAACAGCGAACACGAACAGCGAACAGCGAACAGCGAACAGCGAACAGCGAACAGCGAACAGCGAACAGCGAACAGCGAACAGCGAACAGCGAACACGAACAAATTCAAATTCAAATTCAAATTCAAATTCAAATTCAAATTCAAATTCAAATTCAAATTCAAATTCAAATTCTAATTCAAATTTAAATTCAAATCACGAACACGAACAGCGAACAGCGAACAGCGAACAGCGAACACGATTAAATTCAAATTCAAATTCAAATTCAAATTGAAATTTGAACACGAACACGAACAAATTCAAATTCAAATTTGAACACGAACACGAACAAATTCAAATTCAAATTGAAATTTGAACACGAACACGAACACATTCAAATTCAAATTGAAATCACAAACACGAACACGAACAGCGAACAGGGAATAGCGAACAGCGAACAGCGAACAGCGAACAGCGAACAGCGAACAGCGAACAGCGGACAGCGAACAGCGAACAGCGAACACGAACAAATTCAAATTCAAATTCAAATTCAAATTCAAATTCAAATTCAAATTCAAATTCAAATTCAAATTCAAATTCAAATTCAAATTCAAATTCAAATTCAAATTCAAATTCAAATTCAAATTCAAATTCAAATTCAAATTCAAATTCAAATTCAAATTCAAATTCAAATCACGAACACGAACAGTGAACAGCGAACAGCGAACAGCGAACAGCGAACAGCGAACAGCGAACAGCGAACAGCGAACAGCGAACAGCGAACAGCGAACAGCGAACAGCGAACAGCGAACAGCGAACAGCGAACAAATTCAAATTCAAATTTGAACACGAACACGAACAAATTCAAATTCAAATTGAAATTTGAACACGAACACGAACAAATTCAAATTCAAATTGAAATCACAAACACGAACACGAACAGCGAACAGGGAATAGCGAACAGCGAACAGCGAACAGCGAACAGCGAACAGCGAACAGCGAACAGCGAACAGCGAACAGCGAACAGCGAACAGCGAACAGCGAACAGCGAACAGCGAACAGCGAACAGCGAACAGCGAACAGCGAACAGCGAACAGCGAACAGCGAACAGCGAACAGCGAACAGCGAACAGCGAACAGCGAACAGCGAACAGCGAACAGCGAACAGCGAACAGCGAACAGCGAACAGCGATCAGCGAACAGCGAACAGCGAACAGCGAACAGCGAACAGCGAACAGCGAACAGCGAACAGCGAACAGCGAACAGCGAACAGCGAACAGCGAACAGCGAACAGCGAACAGCGAACAGCGAACAGCGAACAGCGAACAGCGAACAGCGAACAGCGAACAGCGAACAGCGAACAGCGAACAGCGAACAGCGAACAGCGAACAGCGAACAGCGAACAGCGAACACGAACAAATTCAAATTCAAATTCAAATTCAAATTCAAATTCAAATTCAAATTCAAATTCAAATTCAAATTCAAATTCAAATTCAAATTCAAATTCAAATTCAAATTCAAATTCAAATTCAAATTCAAATTCAAATTCAAATTCAAATTCAAATTCAAATTCAAATTCAAATTCAAATTCAAATTCAAATTCAAATTCAAATTCAAATTCAAATTCAAATTCAAATTCAAATTCAAATTCAAATTCAAATTCAAATTCAAATTCAAATTCAAATTCAAATTCAAATTCAAATTCAAATTCAAATTCAAATTCAAATTCAAATTCAAATTCAAATTCAAATTCAAATTCAAATTCAAATTCAAATCACGAACACGAACAGTGAAGAGCGAACAGCGAACAGCGAACAGCGAACAGCGAACAGCGAACAGCGAACAGCGAACACGAACAAATTCAAATTCAAATTCAAATTCAAATTCAAATTCAAATTCAAATTTAAATTTGAACACGAACACGAACAAATTCAAATTCAAATTTGAACACGAACACGAGCAAATTCAAATTCAAATTGAAATTTGAACACGAACACGAACAAGTTCAAATTCAAATTGAAATCACAAACACGAACACGATCAGCGAACAGCGAACAGCGAACAGCGAACAGCGAACATCGAACAGCGAACAGCGAACAGTGAACAGCGAACAGCGAACACGAACAGCGAACACGAACAGCGAACAGCGAACAGCGAACAGCGAACAGCGAACAGCGAACAGCGAACAGCGAACAGCGAACAGCGAACAGCGAATAGCGAACAGCGAACAGCGAACATGAACAAATTCAAATTCAAATTCAAATTCAAATTCAAATTCAAATTCAAATTCAAATTCAAATTCAAATTCAAATTCAAATTCAAATTCAAATTCAAATTCAAATTCAAATTCAAATTCAAATTTAAATTCAAATCACGAACACGAACAGCGAACAGCGAACAGCGAACAGCGAACACGATTAAATTCAAATTCAAATTCAAATTCAAATTGAAATTTGAACACGAACACGAACAAATTCAAATTCAAATTGAAATCACAAACACGAACACGATCAGCGAACAGCGAACAGCGAACAGCGAACAGCGAACAGCGATCAGCGAACAGCGAACAGCGAACAGCCAACAGCGAACAGCGTACAGCGAACAGCGAACAGCGAACAGCGAACAGCGAACAGCGATCAGCGAACAGCGAACAGCGAACAGCGAACAGCGAACAGCGAACAGCGAACAGCGAACAGCGAACAGCGAACAGCGAACAGCGAACAGCGAACAGCGAACAGCGAACACGAACAAATTCAAATTCAAATTCAAATTCACATTCAAATTTAAATTTGAACACGAACACGAACAAATTCAAATTCAAATTTGAACACGAACACGAACAAATTCAAATTCAAATTGAAATTTGAACACGAACACGAACACATTCAAATTCAAATTGAAATCACAAACACGAACACGAACAGCGAACAGGGAATAGCGAACAGCGAACAGCGAACAGCGAACAGCGAACATCGAACAGCGAACAGTGAACAGCGAACAGCGGACAGCGAACAGCGAACAGCGAACACGAACAAATTCAAATTCAAATTCAAATTCAAATTCAAATTCAAATTCAAATTCAAATTCAAATTCAAATTCAAATTCAAATTCAAATTCAAATTCAAATTCAAATTCAAATTCAAATTCAAATTCAAATTCAAATTCAAATTCAAATTCAAATTCAAATTCAAATTCAAATTCAAATTCAAATTCAAATTCAAATTCAAATTCAAATTCAAATTCAAATTCAAATTCAAATCACGAACACGAACAGTGAACAGCGAACAGCGAACAGCGAACAGCGAACAGCGAACAGCGAACAGCGAACAGCGAACAGCGAACAGCGAACTGTAGTGTGTAACGTATCATGTATGTTTTGTATGTGTGCGTCATACTATATAGTCCTAAGGTTCTACAGTTTAAGAGCAGTTGTGCACTTGTAATAGCAGTTGAATACATTATTATACACCCTACAGTCTAGAAAAGTGTTTCATTAATAACAAGCCATTGCATGGCGACCCTGCCAGTGCTGCCTCGCGGCAGTACTGAGCTATGGATCATTTTTGAAAAATAATATTTTAAAAGTGAAAATTTAAACAAATAATTTTTATGCGTATTCGCAAATCGCAATGTACCGGATAGAAAATTTATCAATATAATAAAAAAATCGACGAACGTGAATATGGAAATTAAGAACAGAATTTATTTGACGAAGAAAGTTTTTTTTAAAACAAAAAAATAACTATGGAGATTTGGAATATCATCTATTTATGAAAAATTGTGAAATAAAATTGGAGATTTGGAAGGATGCAGCTGGAGCCGGGAGATCAGCCAGTGTGAATAGCAGACGTTGACCAAATTGACCAGAATCCCGAATGTCCCGAAATTCAAGAGTGACGACGGAATAAAAGTTTAATTTTGTGAAAAAAAAAGCTAAAAGTGAAATTTAAAGTTCAAGCAGCGTATGTTACATTAATGTAAGGTAACGAATTATTTTAGTTAAAAGATTTTTTTTTGTCAAAAACCATTATTATGTTATATTTATTATACATAAATATATATAGCTATGTATAATCAAAGTATGTACTTAGTAACAGATAATTCTATTAGTTCATTGTTTGTTTTATAAAGCGCTACCAAATAGGGAAATGGTATGCAGCGTCTGTAATTTCGTCTCATATTTCGTGCTACCACTGCTACCGTGTAGGTAACTAGGTAGTCACAATGGATCGTTCTGTGCATTTTATAAAATGTTCGTAATGAAATACGATCTTGTCAATTCAATTGAGTGTGAAACTTTAATTTTTTTTAATTAACATTTTGGATTCGGAGGGTCACACTAATTTCATAAATAATGATTGTTATGAAAACTTATAAGATTTCAATATTTAAAACATGATTTAAAGAGACTAAAGTAAAAGTATATTCTTATTTGATTAAATGAATTACCATGATAAATATCTAATGATATTTGTGAATAATAGACGAAGAGAAAAAGTAAATATTTGTCGTTGTATGAATACAAAAAAAATTACTCAGATTGTTTTTTTATGTTAGGATATAGATGGAATCTTAGCTTGATCACCTAAGTTTTTCTTTTATATTCCTATCAAAAATTAAATAATGTGACATTTAATTACTCGAAGAAATAAGAATTAATATTGTATGAAAAATAAAAATAAATTAATATGTAAGCCTGAGAGCTACAATTGAAAAGTGAAATGATATGATTTATTGTTAGAAACAAGGTACACCAGGATACAAGACAGGCACGAATCCTTGTAATTCTGATCATGATTAGGTCGAGCTACCACTCGTGAAGATAACTTGGACACAATATGGTACCTATGAATAAAGGTATGAAATATATGATAATATAATGATGTGTTAAAAGAACTGCCTGAATTAATGTTAATGTTATAAATAAATAAATATATTTCTTGTATCTTGAATTATTGAATATAATAAGATGAATAATATAAAACACGACGGTGTTATTAATTATAATTATGATAAATATTAAGAGGGAAGATTACCCTAAATGAAATTGTGTATCTTGATATTGTTGTACGTATGAGGAAGTACATAAAGAATAAAATATATGAAAAAAAATTGAATACAGATAATGAATATTATGTCGTTACTAACTATGATGTGTAAACTGTAAGCACATAAATAAACGTATTCTATGAGGATATATTGTAAGATTTATTGAAAGATAATTATTATTTTACTCGGATATGACTATTAATTAATTACGGACTGTGACATTTTTAAATACGGATATGACGATAAAATATTTTCTAATATTGTATAATTTTTCCATTATTTTCGTACATGAGAAGTTAGTTAAAATTATTTGTTTTAATCTATTAGTATTAGTTACTATGTAGTGTGTAAGCCAATGTGTAATCATAAAGAATGTTCTTTTTTGGAGTTTTAAAAATAAGTAATTATTAATAAGTGGAAACCCATGCTATTGTTTTAATTTTAATTTTGATTTTATTTACTCGTTTATATGATAGGTATTAAGATATGTAACCAATAACGAAGAAAAAAATTTGCATTATATTCAGCTAAAAAAAAATGTTAATTACTATTTTTTTTATTATTTTCTATGAGGGGAGATGTAGTGTGTAACGTATCATGTATGTTTTGTATGTGTGCGTCATACTATATAGTCCTAAGGTTCTACAGTTTAAGAGCAGTTGTGCACTTGTAATAACAGTTGTGAATACATTATTATACAGTATTCAGTCAAGAAAGTGTTTCATTAATAACAAGCCATTGCAGAACAGCGAACAGCGAACAGCGAACAGCGAACAGCGAACAGCGAACAGCGAACAGCGAACAGCGAACAGCGAACAGCGAACAGCGAACAGCGAACAGCGAACAAATTCAAATTCAAATTTGAACACGAACACGAACAAATTCAAATTCAAATTGAAATTTGAACACGAACACGAACAAATTCAAATTCAAATTGAAATCACAAACACGAACACGAACAGCGAACAGGGAATAGCGAACAGCGAACAGCGAACAGCGAACAGCGAACAGCGAACAGCGAACAGCGAACAGCGAACAGCGAACAGCGAACAGCGAACAGCGAACAGCGAACAGCGAACAGCGAACAGCGAACAGCGAACAGCGAACAGCGAACAGCGAACAGCGAACAGCGAACAGCGAACAGCGAACAGCGAACACGAACAAATTCAAATTCAAATTCAAATTCAAATTCAAATTCAAATTCAAATTCAAATTCAAATTCAAATTTAAATTCAAATCACGAACACGAACAGCGAACAGCGAACAGCGAACAGCGAACAGCGAACACGATTAAATTCAAATTCAAATTCAAATTCAAATTCAAATTGAAAATGCAAGGAACCTAACTGGTATACCTAAAGTTGGAAATTTTGAAAAAACTTCATTTTGGCGGCAAGAGATGAAACATGTGCCAATCGATAGTACATCAAAATACAAATAGGAAATACTCTTTGGTAAAATGTCGTAATTGATACGGTTTCGGAATAAATAAGGGTTAAAAAAAAATTTTTTTTTTCAATTTTTTGAATTATTTGTTACTTCTTACACTTAAAGGTTAAGACAAAGCATATAAAACTTCTAATTTGTAAAAAAAGGGTTTTAAAATGTTGCATTACTATCTAAACCAAAGTAATAAACCAACTTTGGGCTAGGGATACGCGCAGTGCGTCACTTATCGACAACCGTTATCGATATGGTTAGTTACGATGAAGATTAGTTTAGTTTCAGTTTCGGATGCAAATTAATTATTGAGTATTGAGTATTGGAGTAAATAAGTTTTTTTTTACTTTTTAATGTTTCTTACTTAAATGTTAAGGTAAACATTATAAAACTTAGAATTTGTAATAAAAGGTTTTTAAAAATGCTACATTACCATCAAAAGCAAAGTAATAACAATTAAACTCGAACCATTATCAAGCCCGCTTTGATTTTCAGGTGTCAGATCCATCACGATTCATCCCAAAGATATTATCAACGATGGAAAATCCTTATTCCATAGCATAAGCATGAATCTGACGCATTTCAAAACGGCCCTATAAAAGTAACTCAAGCTTCAAGCATTCATAATGTTTGTTATTCGGCCGCACTATGATCATAACAACTTACCACTGATAAATGAACGATTTTGTGACAGGTAGAAAGAAACAAATAATCATACATATTATTCAGATCTTTATTTATCAACTTACAATCTAAGTAAATAATAGAAGCTTTAAAAAAATACATGGAAGCAAAGCATCCGTTTGGTCTGCGGCAAAATAACTTAAGCTTTTTTGACTTTGTATACTTATTTATTGTAATTTATTGATTATTGATTTCCAATATGACATGTTTGCTCGTTAAATATTTTTTTAAAGCAATCATACAATTCTCAATTGTTGAAAACTTCAGACACATTTAAAATAATGTTGTCTTATCAAAGTAGCACTGCAATAGTAATAGCAGTAGTACTGCAATAATAAAAGTAGTAGTAATTGCAGTGCTACTTTGATTAGACAACATTAGAATGAGAAAAAAGTAAAGAACATAACACAAACTTAAAAATATCTACATAGCTTTTAGGAAGGTGCTCGGTATGGATTAAAATTCGTCATTAGCTTCATTTTCTACGTCATTTCGTACAATAATTGTATCCAAAAATAATGCTGGTGGCAGCGGAAAAACATTTTGGTGACGGGCCCATCCCAAGAACCATATAACGCTCATGATATGGGAACAACATCCCAGAGTTCTCTTCCCTACTATGCAAGAGCAATAATGGCCTTCGAGTTTGTCTCTTCCTTGCATGCTATTGTTTATTAAAATATAAACAAAATATGTCCGGTTTCCGGCATGCCGTGAATCAATTTTGGCTCGTAATAGCCACAAGTTCTCCAGAAATAGGCCTCCATCATCCCTACAGACTTGTATTTCTTTTGGAATTTTTTGGAATGAATAGTTTGAACTCTTTTGCAGGGATTTTTTTTGGAATGAATAGTTTGAACTCTTTTGCAGGTAAACATATGTCCCATCACAAATTACTATCAGACGATTTGAGTGTTCCGAATTCGAATATAATAAGCCCGGTATCGTTAAAATTCTTTGACGCAATTCTTCGCGTTCCCGATCTACATTGTCCAGCCCAAAGTTGGTTTATTACTTTCGTTTTGATAGTAATACAACATTTTGAAACCCTTTTATTACAAATTAGAAGTTGTATATGCTTTGTCTTAACGTTTAAGTGTAAGAAGTAACAAATAATTCAAAAAACTAAAAAAAAAAAATTTTTTTAAAACTCTTATTTATTCCGAAACCGTATCAATTACGACATTTTACCAAAGAGTATTTCCTATTTGTATTTTGATGTACTATCGATTGGCACATGTTTCATCTCTTGCCGCCAAAATGACTTTTTTTTTATCGCAAATTGGTAGGTATACCAGGCTTCATACTAAAATGTCCCATGCTCTTTGAACACGAACACGAACAAATTCAAATTCAAATTTGAACACGAACACGAACAAATTCAAATTCAAATTGAAATTTGAACACGAACACGAACACATTCAAATTCAAATTGAAATCACAAACACGAACACGAACAGCGAACATGGAATAGCGAACAGCGAACAGCGAACAGCGAACAGCGAACAGCGAACAGCGAACAGCGGACAGCGAACAGCGAACAGCGAACACGAACAAATTCAAATTCAAATTCAAATTCAAATTCAAATTCAAATTCAAATTCAAATTCAAATTCAAATTCAAATTCAAATTCAAATTCAAATTCAAATTCAAATTCAAATTCAAATTCAAATTCAAATTCAAATTCAAATTCAAATTCAAATTCAAATTCAAATTCAAATTCAAATTCAAATTCAAATTCAAATTCAAATTCAAATTCAAATTCAAATTCAAATTCAAATTCAAATTCAAATTCAAATTCAAATTCAAATTCAAATTCAAATTCAAATTCAAATTCAAATTCAAATTCAAATTCAAATTCAAATTCAAATTCAAATTCAAATTCAAATTCAAATTCAAATTCAAATTCAAATTCAAATTCAAATTCAAATTCAAATTCAAATTCAAATTCAAATTCAAATTCAAATTCAAATTCAAATTCAAATTCAAATTCAAATTCAAATTCAAATTCAAATTCAAATTCAAATTCAAATTCAAATTCAAATTCAAATTCAAATTCAAATTCAAATTCAAATTCAAATTCAAATTCAAATTCAAATTCAAATTCAAATTCAAATTCAAATTCAAATTCAAATTCAAATTCAAATTCAAATTCAAATTCAAATTCAAATTCAAATTCAAATTCAAATTCAAATTCAAATCACGAACACGAACAGTGAACAGCGAACAGCGAACAGCGAACAGCGAACAGCGAACAGCGAACAGCGAACAGCGAACAGCGAACAGCGAACAGCGAACAGCGAACAGCGAACAGCGAACAGCGAACAGCGAACAGCGAACAGCGAACAGCGAACAGCGAACAAATTCAAATTCAAATTTGAACACGAACACGAACAAATTCAAATTCAAATTGAAATTTGAACACGAACACGAACAAATTCAAATTCAAATTGAAATCACAAACACGAACACGAACAGCGAACAGG
>NC_142990.1:4277500-4287500 GCF_061535395.1 Colias eurytheme
CAGCGAACATCGAACAGCGAACAGCGAACAGTGAACAGCGAACAGCGAACACGAACAGCGAACACGAACAGCGAACAGCGAACAGCGAACAGCGAACAGCGAACAGCGAACAGCGAACAGCGAACAGCGAACAGCAAACAGCGAACAGCGAACAGCGAACAGCGAACATGAACAAATTCAAATTCAAATTCAAATTCAAATTCAAATTCAAATTCAAATTCAAATTCAAATTCAAATTCAAATTCAAATTCAAATTCAAATTCAAATTTAAATTCAAATCACGAACACGAACAGCGAACAGCGAACAGCGAACAGCGAACACGATTAAATTCAAATTCAAATTCAAATTCAAATTGAAATTTGAACACGAACACGAACAAATTCAAATTCAAATTGAAATCACAAACACGAACACGATCAGCGAACAGCGAACAGCGAACAGCGAACAGCGAACAGCGATCAGCGAACAGCGAACAGCGAACAGCCAACAGCGAACAGCGAACAGCGAACAGCGAACAGCGAACAGCGAACAGCGAACAGCGATCAGCGAACAGCGAACAGCGAACAGCGAACAGCGAACAGCGAACAGCGAACAGCGAACAGCGAACAGCGAACAGCGAACAGCGAACAGCGAACAGCGAACACGAACAAATTCAAATTCAAATTCAAATTCACATTCAAATTTAAATTTGAACACGAACACGAACAAATTCAAATTCAAATTTGAACACGAACACGAACAAATTCAAATTCAAATTGAAATCACAAACACGAACACGATCAGCGAACAGCGAACAGCGAACAGCGAACAGCCAACAGCGAACAGCGAACAGCGATCAGCGAACAGCGAACAGCGAACAGCCAACAGCGAACAGCGAACAGCGAACAGCGAACAGCGAACAGCGAACAGCGAACAGCGAACAGCGAACAGCGAACAGCGAACAGCGAACACGAACAAATTCAAATTCAAATTCAAATTCAAATTCAAATTCAAATTCAAATTTAAATTTGAACACGAACACGAACAAATTCAAATTCAAATTTGAACACGAACACGAACAAATATATATGTTCTCCTTGCATGTCTGGACAGTCAGACGCGGCATGCTCTGTTTCTCCACCGAATAAAAATATACAAATAAGTAATGAATTCCAAAGTCCTATTAATACTGAATCTATGTCTTTTGACCGCATTCAAGAAATTTTAAATAATACATTGGATATTAAAATACGGGAATTACGCGAAAGTTTACAGGATGTTTTGAGAAAGGAAATATTTGGAGAGATCGAACGTTTGAAACAAGATTTTACTGCAACTACTGATTTGCTGCAAAATGAACAATTAGAGCTTAAGACATCTATAAAGAACATGAATAAGTCTATTCATACCCTAGAATTGGGTGTCATCGAAATGCAAAAGGAAGTAGCTTTTCTCAAAAAGAAAATAAATGATTCTGATAAACTAACACGCAGTCAAAATATCGAAATTCAATCAATTCCGGAGCGCAAAAATGAAAATTTAGTAAAAATTTTTACAAAATTGTGTCAAATAGTATCCGTGACTATAAATGATTCTGACATTGTTTCTTGCCGCCGCGTTGCAAAAATGGATAGCAAGTCTACTAGACCTCGCAATATCATAGTTACTCTACCTTCACCGCGCCATAGAGACAATCTTATATCTGCTGTTAAAAGATATAATAATACACATCCCCAAGACTTATTATGTTCTTCACTACTTGGCATCGTAGGCGAATCCTCAAGAGTCTATGTAAACGAACATTTGTCTCCAGAACAGAAGTTATTATATGCAGAAACTCGTGCGTTTAAAAAGGAATGTGGATTCAAATATGCTTGGGTTAAATATTCTAAGATATATTTACGAAAGAATGATAACTCTGGTGTCATTTATGTTAAAAATACACAATCACTTGATAAATTGCGTAATTAATTATATATGTGTATTTTTTTTTATCAATGTTACTCTGATCGGTATTTAAGTATTGTATTAACTATTTAAATTAGTAATGGATCTTTTAATGTACTATCAAAACGTAAATAGAATAAGAAGTAAAACTAACGAGATTTTCTCTCAAATTTTAATAGAGAACTATGATGTTATATGCTTTTGTGAAACAAATCTAAATGAAGGTATTTGCGATAGTGAGTTGTTTGACAATAGGTATACCGTCTTCCGTAGAGATCGCTATACGTCACAATGTAGAAAGGTGGACGGCGGTGGGGTTTTAATAGCGGTTAAAAAAGAGATACCCGCTGTGCGTCACCAGACCTGGGAGAGCTCTGCAGAGGACATTTGGCTATCTCTTAGAATAGGTAATGTTACTGAAATCATTATTGGTTTAGTTTATCTCCCACCTGATATACCTAAGCAAATCTATGAACACTATTTTGAAACATGTTCACAGGTACTCACTGAAAATGATAAGCAGGTTATAATTATTGGTGATTTTAATATTCCAGAAATAGACTGGAGTCACGATTTAAATTTTATGCAAGGATCTCTGTCTCATAAGGCTAAGGCTCTTGTTGATATAATGTCTATAGGCAGCTTACATCAATTAAACAAAATAGTTAACGTAAATAATAGAGTACTAGATCTTTTCCTTACGAATATTATGGGATTAAAAACAGAAAATGTAGATCCTTTAATAAACGAAGATAGACATCATCCTCCTTTTAAGGTATATATTTCTACACCTAAAAAACTTAAGTCTAATTACAAGATATCTGATTCTTTTAATTTTAGAAAGTGTAATTTTACAGAATGCAAGAAATTTTTGAATAATATAAATTGGAATAATGAATTTAAAGGCTTTATTGATGTTGACGAATATGTAAATAAATTTTATGAGCTACTTTATATTGTAATTAAAAATAATACACCTTATAAAAGATGCAATGTTCATGGAAACGCACAAACTCCTGTTTGGTTCAGTAACGCCCTTAAGAAATGTCTGAGAGAAAAAGAAAAATATCACACAAAATTTAGAATATTCGGTAATCCACGGGACTATGATACTTTTTCTCTTTTACGCAAGCGAGCAAAACGCCTTATCAGAACGTGTGAACGTAACTATAAGAAATCAATAGAAGAATCTTTACCCCAATCTACAAAACTTTTTTGGTCTTACATTAAAAACAAAAAACGCGCTTCGTCCGTTCCTCCCACGCTTACTCTGGGTAATCGTTCAGCACATACAGATATTGAAATAAGTAATATGTTCGCAGAGTTCTTTTCATCTGTCTGGGAAAAAGACTCATCAGATAATCACATATTAGAAGTTGATAGTGTCGATAGGTCTAATTATACATTGCACGATATTCAAATTGATAAACTAAGCATAAAACAACATCTTAAAAATGTTGATATTAATAAGGGTCCAGGTCCTGACCGCATATCCCCTTTATTTATAAAGGAGTGCATGCAAGGTCTTGTTGAACCTCTTTACATTATTTATAACCTCTCAATAAATCAAGGTAAATTTCCGACTATCTGGAAAACTGCTCACGTAGTACCTGTGCATAAGGATGGTGATGTAACTAGCTGTGAAAATTATAGACCAATCAGCATTCTTTCATGTTTTTCAAAAATATTAGAGGCTTTAGTGTATGATCATTTATTCTTTTTTATTAAACCAGCTATTAGCACGAAACAACACGGCTTTGTGAAACAAAAATCTACAACGACGAATCTTTTAGAATATACAAATTTTATTCATGGGGCGTTAAATAGTCAAGTACAAGTCCATTCTATATATACAGACTTCAGGAAAGCCTTCGATAAGGTTAATCATAGGCGACTACTTGGTAAACTATTCTGCGAGGGAATCCGCGGTAATTTGCTGCGCTGGCTCTCTTCATATATATTAAATAGATCTCAGATAGTAAGAATACTTGGAAGTTATTCTCGTCCTATATCTGTACTATCGGGTGTTCCTCAGGGCTCAAATCTGGGCCCTTTATTATTTGTGATTTTTATAAATGATTTGTGCAATAATTTATCATCAAATTGTTTACTTTATGCTGATGATTTAAAAATATTTAGAAAAATTTTCACTATAAATGACTGCATTGTACTGCAAAATGATTTGAATAAATTAAAAGATTGGTGTGATACAAATGCTATGTTTCTTAATGTAGATAAATGCTATGTTATGGAATTTGGTAGTACGACGGTAAAAATAAAATATAATTACTCTATAAATGCTAAAAATCTGATATGGAAGTCAAACGTACGTGATTTAGGAATTATCCTTGATAGCAAACTCTCATTTTTGGACCATTATACACATATTTATAAATCATGTAACAGATTACTAGGGTTTATTTTACGTTCATGTAAGGGTTTCCGGAATCCTAAATCTTATATTTGTCTTTTTAACTCTCTCATTCGTAGCAAATTGGAATATGCAAGTATGATTTGGTCACCCTTTTATTTGATTCATATAAAAAATATAGAAAAAATTCAAATCAAATTTATGAGAATACTTTCATATCGGTTTCATCTAAACAAAACGCTTCATACTTATGAGGAAAGATTATCTTATTTTAAACAAGTAAAACTGTCAGATCGCCGAAAAATATTGGAATTAATATTTCTAAATAAAATTATATGTGGCCAACTGTCCACTGCAGCTCTGTCCCAAATTTCCTTTCATATACCACTTAGAAGTAATCGAAATAATCGAACTTTCACATTACCAGTCCACCGCACCCAAAGAGCATATTATAGCACTCTAAACAGAATCTGCACAAATTACAATAAGTTGTGTGAGATAATACCAGATCTTGACATTATCGGGAGTAAACCTATTAGATTTCGGAAATGCCTATTTGAAAACCTTACTTTGCTGTCGCAAGTCCTTCAATAGATTAGAAATTTGTCTCTTGTAGTTTTTATACCATTTCCCTTTTTTAAATTATCTGTTATCTATAAGTTAGTATATTGATAACTCTTTATATTTTTATGTGTAAGCGATTGTAATATTTTATAGTCTAGTAGTCAACACATGTTATTGCAATAACAATTAGTCATTAAGGTTTAAAGTGAAATAAGTATTGTACCTATATTATTGTTATATGTGTTTGTGTTGCAAATAAAATAAAAAAAAAAAAAAAAAAAAATTCAAATTCAAATTGAAATTTGAACACGAACACGAACAAGTTCAAATTCAAATTGAAATCACAAACACGAACACGATCAGCGAACAGCGAACAGCGAACAGCGAACAGCGATCAGCGAACAGCGAACAGCGAACAGCGAACAGCGAACAGCGAACAGCGAACAGCGAACAGCCAACAGCGAACAGCGAACAGCGAACAGCGAACATCGAACAGCGAACAGCGAACAGTGAACAGCGAACAGCGAACACGAACAGCGAACAGCGAACACGAACAGCGAACAGCGAACAGCGAACAGCGAACAGCGAACAGCGAACAGCGAACAGCGAACAGCGAACAGCGAACAGCGAACACGAACAAATTCAAATTCAAATTCAAATTCAAATTCAAATTCAAATTCAAATTCAAATTCAAATTCAAATTCAAATTCAAATTCAAATTCAAATTCAAATTCAAATTTAAATTCAAATCACGAACACGAACAGCGAACAGCGAACAGCGAACAGCGAACACGATTAAATTCAAATTCAAATTCAAATTCAAATTGAAATTTGAACACGAACACGAACAAATTCAAATTCAAATTGAAATCACAAACACGAACACGATCAGCGAACAGCGAACAGCGAACAGCGAACAGCGAACAGCGATCAGCGAACAGCGAACAGCGAACAGCCAACAGCGAACAGCGAACAGCGAACAGCGAACAGCGAACAGCGAACAGCGAACAGCGAACAGCGATCAGCGAACAGCGAACAGCGAACAGCGAACAGCGAACAGCGAACAGCGAACAGCGAACAGCGAACAGCGAACAGCGAACAGCGAACAGCGAACAGCGAACAGCGAACAGCGAACAGCGAACAGCGAACAGCGAACAGCGAACAGCGAACACGATCAAATTCAAATTCAAATTCAAATTCAAATTCAAATTTAAATTTGAACACGAACACGAACAAATTCAAATTCAAATTTGAACACGAACACGAACAAATTCAAATTCAAATTGAAATTTGAACACGAACACGAACACATTCAAATTCAAATTGAAATCACAAACACGAACACGAACAGCGAACAGGGAATAGCGAACAGCGAACAGCGAACAGCGAACAGCGAACATCGAACAGCGAACAGCGAACAGCGAACAGCGGACAGCGAACAGCGAACAGCGAACAGCGAACAGCGAACAGCGAACAGCGAACAAATTCAAATTCAAATTCAAATTCAAATTCAAATTCAAATTCAAATTCAAATTCAAATTCAAATTCAAATTCAAATTCAAATTCAAATTCAAATTCAAATTCAAATTCAAATTCAAATTCAAATTCAAATTCAAATTCAAATTCAAATTCAAATTCAAATTCAAATTCAAATTCAAATTCAAATTCAAATTCAAATTCAAATTCAAATTCAAATCACGAACACGAACAGTGAACAGCGAACAGCGAACAGCGAACAGCGAACAGCGAACAGCGAACAGCGAACAGCGAACAGCGAACAGCGAACAGCGAACAGCGAACAGCGAACAGCGAACAGCGAACAGCGAACAGCGAACAGCGAACAGCGAACAGCGAACAAATTCAAATTCAAATTTGAACACGAACACGAACAAATTCAAATTCAAATTGAAATTTGAACACGAACACGAACAAATTCAAATTCAAATTGAAATCACAAACACGAACACGAACAGCGAACAGGGAATAGCGAACAGCGAACAGCGAACAGCGAACAGCGAACAGCGAACAGCGAACAGCGAACAGCGAACAGCGAACAGCGAACAGCGAACAGCGAACAGCGAACAGCGAACAGCGAACAGCGAACAGCGAACAGCGAACAGCGAACAGCGAACAGCGAACAGCGAACAGCGAACAGCGAACAGCGAACAGCGAACAGCGAACAGCGAACAGCGAACAGCGAACAGCGAACAGCGAACAGCGATCAGCGAACAGCGAACAGCGAACAGCGAACAGCGAACAGCGAACAGCGAACAGCGAACAGCGAACAGCGAACAGCGAACAGCGAACAGCGAACAGCGAACAGCGAACAGCGAACAGCGAACAGCGAACAGCGAACAGCGAACAGCGAACAGCGAACAGCGAATAGCGAACAGCGAACAGCGAACACGAACAAATTCAAATTCAAATTCAAATTCAAATTCAAATTCAAATTCAAATTCAAATTCAAATTCAAATTCAAATTCAAATTCAAATTCAAATTCAAATTCAAATTCAAATTCAAATTCAAATTCAAATTCAAATTCAAATTCAAATTCAAATTCAAATTCAAATTCAAATTCAAATTCAAATTCAAATTCAAATTCAAATTCAAATTCAAATTCAAATTCAAATTCAAATTCAAATCACGAACACGAACAGTGAAGAGCGAACAGCGAACAGCGAACAGCGAACAGCGAACAGCGAACAGCGAACAGCGAACAGCGAACACGAACAAATTCAAATTCAAATTCAAATTCAAATTCAAATTCAAATTCAAATTTAAATTTGAACACGAACACGAACAAATTCAAATTCAAATTTGAACACGAACACGAACAAATTCAAATTCAAATTGAAATTTGAACACGAACACGAACAAGTTCAAATTCAAATTGAAATCACAAACACGAACACGATCAGCGAACAGCGAACAGCGAACAGCGAACAGCGAACATCGAACAGCGAACAGCGAACAGTGAACAGCGAACAGCGAACACGAACAGCGAACACGAACAGCGAACAGCGAACAGCGAACAGCGAACAGCGAACAGCGAACAGCGAACAGCGAACAGCGAACAGCGAACAGCGAACAGCGAACAGCGAACAGCGAACAGCGAACATGAACAAATTCAAATTCAAATTCAAATTCAAATTCAAATTCAAATTCAAATTCAAATTCAAATTCAAATTCAAATTCAAATTCAAATTCAAATTCAAATTCAAATTTAAATTCAAATCACGAACACGAACAGCGAACAGCGAACAGCGAACAGCGAACACGATTAAATTCAAATTCAAATTCAAATTCAAATTGAAATTTGAACACGAACACGATCAGCGAACAGCGAACAGCGAACAGCGAACAGCGAACAGCGATCAGCGAACAGCGAACAGCGAACAGCCAACAGCGAACAGCGAACAGCGAACAGCGAACAGCGAACAGCGAACAGCGAACAGCGATCAGCGAACAGCGAACAGCGAACAGCGAACAGCGAACAGCGAACAGCGAACAGCGAACAGCGAACAGCGAACAGCGAACAGCGAACAGCGAACACGAACAAATTCAAATTCAAATTCAAATTCACATTCAAATTTAAATTTGAACACGAACACGAACAAATTCAAATTCAAATTTGAACACGAACACGAAGAAATTCAAATTCAAATTCAAATTTGAACACGAACACGAACACATTCAAATTCAAATTGAAATCACAAACACGAACACGAACAGCGAACAGGGAATAGCGAACAGCGAACAGCGAACAGCGAACAGCGAACATCGAACAGCGAACAGTGAACAGCGAACAGCGGACAGCGAACAGCGAACAGCGAACACGAACAAATTCAAATTCAAATTCAAATTCAAATTCAAATTCAAATTCAAATTCAAATTCAAATTCAAATTCAAATTCAAATTCAAATTCAAATTCAAATTCAAATTCAAATTCAAATTCAAATTCAAATTCAAATTCAAATTCAAATTCAAATTCAAATTCAAATTCAAATTCAAATTCAAATTCAAATTCAAATTCAAATTCAAATTCAAATTCAAATTCAAATTCAAATTCAAATTCAAATTCAAATTCAAATTCAAATTCAAATTCAAATCACGAACACGAACAGTGAACAGCGAACAGCGAACAGCGAACAGCGAACAGCGAACAGCGAACAGCGAACAGCGAACAGCGAACAGCGAACAGCGAACAGCGAACAGCGAACAGCGAACAGCGAACAGCGAACAGCGAACAGCGAACAAATTCAAATTCAAATTTGAACACGAACACGAACAAATTCAAATTCAAATTGAAATTTGAACACGAACACGAACAAATTCAAATTCAAATTGAAATCACAAACACGAACACGAACAGCGAACAGGGAATAGCGAACAGCGAACAGCGAACAGCGAACAGCGAACAGCGAACAGCGAACAGCGAACAGCGAACAGCGAACAGCGAACAGCGAACAGCGAACAGCGAACAGCGAACAGCGAACACGAACAGCGAACAGCGAACAGCGAACAGCGAACAGCGAACAGCGAACAGCGAACAGCGAACAGCGAACAGCGAACAGCGAACAGCGAACAGCGAACACGAACAAATTCAAATTCAAATTCAAATTCAAATTCAAATTCAAATTTAAATTCAAATCACAAACACGAACAGCGAACAGCGAACAGCGAACAGCGAACAGCGAACACGATTAAATTCAAATTCAAATTCAAATTCAAATTGAAATTTGAACACGAACACGAACAAATTCAAATTCAAATTTGAACACGAACACGAACAAATTCAAATTTAAATTGAAATTTGAACACGAACACGAACACATTCAAATTCAAATTGAAATCACAAACACGAACACGAACAGCGAACATGGAATAGCGAACAGCGAACAGCGAACAGCGAACAGCGAACAGCGAACAGCGAACAGCGAACAGCGGACAGCGAACAGCGAACAGCGAACACGAACAAATTCAAATTCAAATTCAAATTCAAATTCAAATTCAAATTCAAATTCAAATTCAAATTCAAATTCAAATTCAAATTCAAATTCAAATTCAAATTCAAATTCAAATTCAAATTCAAATTCAAATTCAAATTCAAATTCAAATTCAAATTCAAATTCAAATT